>NW_024039580.1:630000-744612 GCF_016077235.1 Cyprinodon tularosa | reverse complement strand
CACGGTGAAGAAATTTTTTGAATAACTCATACGGTTTTTGCTCAGCAGTCGTTTGTTCGGAGCTGTTCCTCCCATTCAAAAAAGCCTGAGAGCGAAGGAACGATAGTGCTGCGCTTTTCTCTCTGTCACTGACAGGCTCGTTAAGCGTTGTCAAGGTAACCGTGCTTCAAAGAGATTTTACCTCTGCTGTTTTAAACAGCACATATTAATCTAATGGAGGGTGAAAGCACTGATTTAACATTGGGAAATGGATACTATATGACTGCTGTCCATGACACTTCCCTTGCCACTCAACACTGATAGACTTTCAAAATAAGACTACAGGGACCCTACAAAATAAAAGCCTCTATATTTTTTACATATATTTATTGCCCTATATGGCTCAACATTATGACCCGAACTCAACCCCATTTTAGAGAATAGACTCTAGGAGACTGTTTAAAACACACCCTAAGGCAAATTTCAAAATAAAAGCCTCCCATTTCCGCTTCATCTACTGCCCTAATAACATGGAAAAAGAGTGATTTAACGATTGGAAAGTCATCAACTATCATTGCTGGGTCTGAACATTTTCTCTAAACACAACTCTGTTGGACTTTCAAAATAATACTCCAGGGACCCTACAAAATAAAAGCCTCTAGATTATACTAATGCAATAATTGATGCAAATGGCTCAACATTATGACCCAAACTCTTCAAGGTTGTTTTTATTAGACTCTAGTGACCTTTTCAAAACACACCCCAGAGCAAATTTCACAATAAAAGTCTCCCATTTACTCTGTAATACAGCAGCTATTCACCTAATAACATGGAAAACCAGTGATTTAACATTTGGAAATGGATTCTATATCACTGCTGGGCATGACCCATCTTTTGATGCACATCCATGATAGACTTTCAAAATAAGACTACAGGGACTCTACAGAATAAAAGCCTCTTCCTTATACACACTCATACATTCTGGCATATTGCTTATAGCCATTTGTAATTTCATCACTGCAATGGCTCTGAGCATGCGGGCGGAGCCCGCCATTGGTGATTTCATCACTGCAATGGCTCTTAGAAGGCGGGCGAAGCCCGCCAATGGTGATTTCATCACTGCAATGGCTCTTAGCAGGCGGGCGGAGCCCGCCATTGGTGATTTTTTTCATCGCTGCAAGGGCTCCTAGCAGGCGGGCAGAGCCCGCCAACTGCGCTTTACCCACTGCGGTTCAATATGGACAACCCATATTACCCTTGTGCATCATATGCTGTGCACGTCTATTTCCCAGATTTCAGCACAAGTGGCACACAGCTCTCTTTGCCCATGACCTCGCCCTCTTTCCTTCCCTCAGCAGCCCTCAAAGGCGTAAGCAGTTGGTCTGGGGAGCCCC
The DNA here is from genome assembly GCF_016077235.1 of Cyprinodon tularosa. Lineage (NCBI taxonomy): Eukaryota > Metazoa > Chordata > Actinopteri > Cyprinodontiformes > Cyprinodontidae > Cyprinodon > Cyprinodon tularosa. The sequence continues at coordinate 743,239 of NW_024039580.1, read as the reverse complement.
AATGTCACTTGCCAGGGCCGTATTGGCCCAGTTACCCAGACGGGCAGTAGGTGGCCCCCCTCAAAATTTCTTTAGAAATTTTCTAGTTTTTCATAATCTTTCCAAGGTAAATTGCAGTAGTTGCTGTAATGTGTGTGGCACAGAGACAGAAGGGAAACAGTCTGCACAGATCTGCTCACCATGTGCAGTCAGAGCCTCTCTATACGCAGTCAGTTTGAAATGGAGATTAGACAAAGACAAAATAACCAAGTTTAAGTTTCGATTGAGATCACATTTATACAGGTATAGTGTTTTTACATTAGCAGCTGTTAAGTGAGTGAAATGCAGCTTTTGGGCGATATTTCACAAATAGATTGAAAATCTGTTCTTTGGGTATGATCTTAATCAGTAATTAGAGAAGTGTTTACAGACTGTAAATAATTTTTAACGGTGGAAGAATCCTAAAAGTTTTATCTGTGGCCCTTTTTTTTGGACTGATATCTCTGCCTGAGGTTTATGATGTAGTCAGAGTCTGACATCTGTCACATGGGATGTCAAAAGGTTTTAGACAATCCAAATACATCAAAAACAGGTGTCTAGTCGTTGCTCGTTTCATTTAACCATACTGTGTCTTGTCGCCAGATGGCACGACTGCCTAAGTTGGGTAAAGAAGCTGTAAATACTGTAATCAGTGGAAAGTTGGTGTTGGTGGCATCAGATTCTGCAGAGCACGGTCATACGGAGCTGAAGGTAGCTTCAGGTTGATCAAACCAAGGTTGGACGTCACTGGTAAAATGCTGCATAATTACCCTCTGTGGCTTGAGTCTTGACTCAAACAGGAATGGTCACTTAAAATGCTGGACAGAGGAAGATTTTATTTGAATTTTTGTTTTTTAAAGTGACACTTAATTTGAAAGGCATTGTGTCGGTGGAAGGAATGAGTCAGATGTTCAAATAAAACTGCGGTGTGATCTCTGCTTTTATTTAATTATTTGAAATATTATTTTCAGGATGGATAGATAGATAAAATGTATATGATCAGAGATTGTGTGTACAGGTTTTAACTTGCTGTGTTGATTGGAGCTGGATTCCGATTCAAACTCAGGGATTCAATCCGGTCCGATCTCGGATTGGATTACTTTTATTAGAAACACGCCTTTAGCTGTTTTCTGAATTACATGGTTGTGTAGTTTAGGCCTTCGCCTATTGTTTATTCTTACATTTGATTAATGTTCCAGTTATTTTCTCAGAGAATATACTTTTAGTAAAGTAACATACATTTGGAGTATAGAAAAAAAGAAACTTCAAGTGAATTTCAAATGAAATATAAACCTTGTAAAATTAGTAAAATGCTCTTCAATCCTATTAATTCTATTACCGTATTTTCACGACCATAAGGCGCACCGTACTAAAAGGCGCACTCTCAGTTATGTGTCCCATTTCTGTATTTAACACACACATAAGGCGCACCGGACTATAGGGCGCGTTTTTTATATACAGGTACATGTCCTCTACAACCTTTAAATACCTCTACTGCGTATTTAAAAATACAGCGGGGGCAAAACTGAGTATGACTGTGCTTTATTCATGTATTTATTACAAAGTATTAATCAAACCTGCGTGCTGGCCGTGAGACAGACACATCGCAGATGACACAGCGCTGTGATCACTCCTAAATTAACTTAAAATCCTGAAACCTGCCGACGGAATTTGTTCGCTTTTATTACCGGTATCCTGGTGCCTGCAGTTATAATTATTTAGATGAAAAACACCTGCCAGCCACCGCGGTGAAGAGGAGGAGACCCGCCCAGAGGCTGCTGTTGAATTAAGTTTTCAGGTAGAAAAATAGAGCGGGAGCAAAACTGAGTATGATTGTGCTTTATTCATGTATTTATTACAAAGTATTAATCAAACCCATCAAAGTCATCATCCTCTGTTTCTGAATTAAACAGCTGCGCTAAATCAGACATGCCAATTTCCCCTTCTTCGCTGTCAGAGCCACTTTCCGTGCAGCGCGGCTCCTCAGAAATAATAAATAAAAAAATAAAAATAAACAAATTTTGCGAAAGCTTGAACAACAGAGCCAGCAGACACGTTAGCCCAAGCTTCTACAATCCATCCGCAAACGGTGGCGTAACTTGCCCGGCGCTGCCTTCCACTTTTCCTGAAACTGTGGTCTCTGTCTGTCATCCATCGCTCCCACGCCGCTCGCAGCCTTACTTTGAACGGCCGCTTCACACCGATGTCGAGCGGTTGAAGTTCCTTTGTCAGACCCCAGGGATAACGGCGAGCACAGCGTTCATTTGATTCACCATGTTTTTTTCATCAGCTGTGAGATGGGCACGCATGGAGTCACAGATTAACTGCGATGGTGATGCGTGGAAAAAAAACACCTGTTCTCCTCACATACACCTCCCTCAGCTACGCTTTCATCATCTCATCCATCCAGCCCTTTTCATTTGCGGTTAATATCATATGTCATCAGAGCGATGTGTCTGTCTCGCTGTCAGCTCCAAGATCAGCTTCTCTGATTCGTTGATGCGGCGCGTCCAGCAGCAAAACTTCAATTTTTCCATCTCTAGCAGCAGCAGCGCGTTGGCAGATGCTTAAATGCTCCTGCTGCTCAAAACGCGCTGCAGGACCTTTTGCTGCACCTATACTCGCGTCAACCATTGACTTTGCATGTAAACTCGCTGCTTCTGCTGCACCTGCTGGGTCCGGTTCACACCGATGTCGAGCGGTTGAACAGCGAGCACAGCATTAATTTGTTTCCCCATGTTTTTCACATCAGCTGTGAGATGGGCACGCATGGAGTTACATATTAACAGCGATGGTGATGAGGGGAAAAAAAACACCTGGTCTCTTTACATTCAGCCACTCTTTCATCATCTCCTCAATGAGGTGGTCTCAAAAGTCGCAGTTACAACACACATAGGGCGCACCGCACCAAAGGGCGCACCGCACATTTTGAGGGAAAAAAAAGACGTTTAAGTACGCCTTATAGTCGTGAAAATACGGTAAACATGTTATCCCTATTGTAGTTACGCATCATATTGCTACTAGTAATATATTAGTAGTGTAGTGAAACATGAAGGACAGAAAACGTGGTTAAGAAAAAAAAAAAACTTTGGTTATATGAATCGATCTTTATGAATTATTATGAGACACTGTTCAGAATTCGAAATTATTAAAATTTTCTTTAAAGGGCTTTATTGTTTATTTCCTTAAACTCAGTGTCCTTTATGGTTCCTATTAGGGCTGGGTATCATTCAAAATTTTTCAATACCGGTTCCTGAACGATACTTTCTTTGATACAATTTTTATAATATCAATTCCAAGAAAAAGATAATTACACCATAAAAGAACCGATTTTTCAGGACTATAAAGCCCACCTCACTATAGGCGGCACCCACAAAGTAAAACAAACAAACAAACAAAAACTTACTTATATAAGCTCCACAGGTCTATAACTCACTATCCCTACCAAGCCTGTAGGGGGAGCTCTACATGTCACCCCTAGAGGAGGGATTAAGAAGAATGCTAGCTCCTGTTAGCTTGTGGTATTAACGACTTCTGATGAAAGATTCTTCAGGTCTTTATTTCAGCTCTGCAGAAGTACTGCACAGTTTTTTTTTTTTATTGATTTGAAGGCTTTAATATTGCAAATATCAAAATCTGTTAATTCTGGATAATTTTATCCATCGTGACTGCTGCTAGCTAGTGCTAAATGAAAATGAGTGCTCTCCTTGAATTACGTAGAAAGTATCCACAGTAGCCACATGGTTCAAAGCATGGAGGAAAAATATGGTATTTTCCACCTAGAGCATCTAGTTGTCTTGTAAATATCCAGCCAGTTTTTTTAAGGTAAAGTTTAAACATCAAACTGGATCTGTTGCATCTCTGTTCAACTTTACTCACTGAATAACATGAATTAGGGCTGGGCAATTAAACAGCTTTATGCCGCAATGAATACATCTGATAAAGTTTACTGATTTAGAATCGCAACGCAGGTTTTATTTGAACAGGATTAGGGTTGCAATTTAACTACAGCCTTCTGTCCCCTGGTTTTTATTTCAGGTAAATCAGAAAACAAATCCTTAAATATCTATCGACTGATAAGGATTGCTTGTATTGTGATAAATTTTTTAGCCTTAATAAACAGCCCTAAGCTGAATGCATTCAAAGGTGCATGGAAGTCTGGACAGAGCCAATGAACTGAACACTTTCTTATGGTGTTTCTTTTGTTACAGTTGGCAAAACATAAATGGTTTTAAAGACAAACAGAGCAGCTGCTTGGTAGGAGAAGATGGCTGAACCTGTAAATCTGAAGCATACATCGCCATGTTGTGTACGTTAGTTGGGATCAGGCTCATTATCTCAAGATGCTTTTTTAAAGATGTGGTTGGTTACTATAAGAAAATGAAAAGGCCCAACCCTTTTTACCCTCCTATCCCTCTCATTATGGACTTTAATGGCCGAACTGCAAGTGACCCCGTGTTTCCACTTACTGCTGCCACATATTGTTAATGCTGCAGGGCCAAGCCTTTGCTTATTTTGCTGTTGGGATAAATCATCATCAGGACCCAAGAGCCATTCTGTGTTTGCTCTGGAGCTCAGGAGAACATCAAGGCATCCTCATTTATTTCTTATTTATTCAGTTTGATTTTAGATCTCATCCCTGTGTCCTTTTCTTTTTTCCCGGGGTGTTTTTTTTTTCTTTTTTTCTGCACTTCGGCAGTAATTAGAGTCAACTTCTTCCATGTTTCTCCCATTTATTATACAGACACATGTACTTTGCTTCAAAATTAGAAGCAGATATTCGGATCTTGTACCATTAATAGTCTTCAACCATTTAGATTTAGAAAAAAAAACCTACTGCTCTCTGTTTCACATTAATAATTTTACATTTCTCGCATGTCTTCTGACCCGTAGCAGTCGAATCAACAACTGAAGCTAATGGCCCAAAAAGAAACGCCTCTAACCCTGTGTGAAAACATCATGTCTAAAAGACTCATTCCCATAAATGGCGGCAGAGGAATCACTCCACATTTGACAGGTTGACCCGTCTGGGGCTCTCAAGATCCAGAGACGGAGGTCCTTAATAACTGCAAAGTTAGCGAACCAGAAAATGCCACTCTGGGTAAACATTAAGAATGAAGTGTTGGCTTATGTTCCGGCTAGAAATTAGCTGCTCTACAGACGTATTGTAGCCAGATGATCCAAGATCTTTCATTACAGAGAAACACTACGCAGGATGTTAGTGTAAGATCCCAGCAGTTAATGACATCAACCTGGAGCCTATAAACAGAGATCAGCTGCAGTCTGTGTGGCTAGTAATTAGCGGTCAGTTAATGTAGATGCACAACATGTAGCCTTTAAATTTATACATAATACCCACATGATGCTGAGTAGATTGCAGATGCCACCACTGTTTTTGTAGACAACCAGTATGGAGCGAATTTTGTTTCATTATTATTGCAAGCTAAAAATACCTTTTTATAAACTGAAATAAAAAAACAACAACAGTTGTTTGAATTGAAAGATGAAAAAATGTAATCCAGAAATAAAGGTTTAATAAAAAAAAAAGGTTTTAAGGGTTTGAGAGAAACTTTGCTCTTGTCAAAGATTTTATTTTATTTCCCTTTTTTCATATTTTCCTAGATAAATATTTCAGTTTTTTTTCACTTAAAAAAACAACAACCTTGTATTAATTTCTTTTTCTTTTAATTGTGTTTTTTTTCTTCAGATTTTTCAGATTGAGTTCACTAATGACATGCTCCTTACTCTTAACCTGACTCCGCCAGATGGATTTGCTCCGCATATCCATCTAGAAACCTTCCATTGAAGTAATTTTGGGAAGGGGCGAAAATACTGGTTAGCTGATTGGCCTATGTTGGTGATAGACGGGCCAAATAAACCAATCAGATCAACGAAGCATATGACGTACTAGGGGTGTAAATAATAATCGTTTTGTATCGATGCATCGATCCAAAAGCCGACGATCCGATGCATCGACACGTCCGCAAGATAATCGATTAATGTTTTTTTTTTTTTTTCCCTCCGGTCTATTTTTATCCATTTTCTCCTGGGCGTAACTCTCCTCCCGTGCTGCGGTGCCGCTAAACTTATTTTGCCCTCCTACCGCGCTTCCTGGTTATACTCTTACAGCAGTTTGTTGCAGCAAGCTTCACACAGACATTTTTAAATTATGCTCAATATTGCAGCGTGGTCTGAGCTACACGCTGTGGGTCTAGATACGGCCGAGGCGGCGAGGAAGTGGGGGCGAGTTTAGTCCGACGACGGAGGGACAATGGGGCAAAAAGAGCGGAGATTCAGCTGGAAAAAGGCTCCCAGCGTTCTCGCGCACCTCGCTCTTCTAGCGGGTCAAACTTCACGAGTTGTTTTCCGCAATTTCGGTCATAAAAACAAAACAAGCCGCCCTCCTGTCTGGTGCACTGTTTGCGGTCAGCTACAATCTGGGAGAGGAGCAGCAGAGCGTCTCTCAAGGGGTCGGCGACGTCAACACTCTGGAGCCTTCTTCTTCTTCTTTTTTTTAATGGCGGTTGGCAAACAACATATAGGTGCATTACCGCCACCTTCCAGAATGGAGTATGGACCAGACAAACTATTATATTCTCCCTAAAATACCCGTTCTTCTTAGAAAATTAAAAATACTACCAAAAACTACATCCCCAGATGACCTTTGAAACAATTCCCTTATATCTAGTTTACTTTTATTCCTGTCTAACTCTCTACACAACATCTCTCTTTCCTGAGTATATTTATTAAATTCTAAAAAAATATGTTGGACAGTTTCTTTGGAGCCGAGGTATTGCATTGAACTCATTACACTGATATTGTGCAGTATTTTTACAGTATTTTTTGATGCAGCTTTTCTACTTCTGTTATTTGCTGTTGTTTCTAAAGAAAATGCATAACGATATTACAGCTTTCATTGATTTATTTCAAACTTGAAACTTTGTTTAGCCTGTAAGGTGTAAAAAAAAAATAATAATAATAATAAAAAAAAAATTAACCGATTAATCGATTAATCGAATCGAATCGAATCGTGGTGTATTCTTAAGTATCGAAAATAATCGAATCGTTGGGTCAGGAAATCGATACTGAATCGAATCGCCATGATGGATGTGATTTACACCCCTATGACGTACTAACAGAGCGACGACGAAAACACAACCACAAGCAAGGCACAAGCCAATTGATAGATCAAACTCTTGCTGAAACCAGTCGGGAGAAGAGCAAAAACATCTTTTCCTCTGAGAAAAGCCTCCAGAGCAGTGTTTTGCTCTTCTTTCAGTGAAGAAATACTCTGTAATTCCGATAAAACTTGCTCGATAGCCACGCTAACGCTAGTTTCATCGGCTGAAGCTGCCATGTTCTTTAGACTGAACTGTCGCGCTTCTCGTTGCGTCACACCTCAACCCGCCTCAAAGCCAACGCTGATTGGACGTTCGTTTGGTGAACGGCTCCAAATTTTTTTTAACGGAGAGTAGCCAGACTGATCTGCGAGTGAAACCTTGAAAACTTGCAAGATCAGGATGGTCTCACAAGGCTACCTTACTCTGTGGTGAGGAAACATGACAGATTTCTATTTCTCTTGATGTGGGCAACATTTTATCGGTCAAAAACAATCGTTTTTTCCTGGGCTTGAAGTGAAGAGAATGTGATCTGTGAGATGCAATTTTAAAGGCACGAAACATGTACAACTCAGTATGGAAAACAAAGAAAACAATGTTTTAAATCTGTAATAAAAAAAAAAAAAACAACCAAAAATTAATTGTCAAAAATGTATTTATAAAACTAAAATCCGGAAAAATAGAAAACATTTTCTTTGATTAAAACATTTTTAAAGGTTTCATATCTGGTTAGCAATTTTTTTTTTCTATTTACAAAACATGTTCTTTGCCAATAACAATAATGGAACAAAATTCCCTCCATAAACCACATTTTAAAGTCAAATTTAATTCCATAAAATAAAAATGTTTAATGTTGTGGTAAGAAAAACTTGGTCATATTTCTAGATCCTTCATACATGGCTGGAAGATAAATAAATTGTTTATTATTTATACTTCATTTCCTGACCTATAATTTAAGGTCCAAAAACATATTTGTCATTTGATGCACCCATCATTCTTCAATCCAAAACATTTGTGGTTCCATTTCTTACTAAACCTCTTTGTCAGAGACATAAGCCCCATTTCCACTACCCTTTTGAAATCGAGCACGGTAACCAAGATAACTTTTGAGTGTAAATGGCAGGCACAATTGAACCGAATGGGAAAAAAAAAAAACTGAACTGTGCTAAACTGGTACTAGTATTACTAATCAGTAGTTCTTGGCATGGTTCAGTTCTGGCTTAGTTCTCAGATAACAAGGAATGCATGAGCAGACCGCGTCATCCCCTTACAGTCAGCCTTCATAATGATGAAATTTCAGACATCCCTAAAAATACTAGCTTCCCTACCGTGCAACAGGCTTTCCCATTATGACTCTGCTCAGCAGTGTGATGAACCTCAACGTCTGTCATTGTTTCCTGCATCTCCATGCCCTGAAACTACTGTACTTAGTAGTGTTGCACCGATACCAGTATCGGGCAGTGCCCGAATCTAGCACTAAAATGGTGGTAAATATGGCACGATACTATTTTGAGAGCCAAAAGTTTATTCAACTATTGTCACCCATTCCAGGTAGGCAATACAAAGCTCTACCGGATTCTCTTTGTATTAGTCTTTTTCCTGCTTCACAAAGGTAGGCAGCAGCTTGACAAGGCCATGATGGCAATTATTTTACATCCAAGTAGTATGCAGTTCTTCATACAGGTGCTGGTCATAAAATTAGAATATCATGAAAAAGTAGATTGATTTCAGTAATTCCATTTAAAAAGTGAAACTTGTATATTATATTCATACATTACATACAAACTCATATATTTCAGATGTTTATTTTGTTTAATTTTGATGATTACAAATGACAACAAATGAAAATCTCAAATTCATCATATCAGAAAATTAGAATATTGTGAAAAGGTTCAAAATTGACTGCCCCTGGTGCCACACTCTAATCAGCTAATTAACTCAAACCACCTGCAAAAGCCTTTAAATGGTCTTTCAGTCTAGTTGTATAGGCTACACAATCATGGGGAAGACTGCTGACTTGACAGTTGTCCAAAAGACGACCATCGACACCTTGCACAAGGAGGGCAAGACACAAAAGGTCATCGCTAAAGAGGCTGGCTGTTCACAGAGCTCAGTGTCCAAGCACATTAATAGAGAGGCGAAGGGAAGGAAAAGATGTGGTCGAAAAAAGTGTACAAGCAAGAGAGATAACCGCACCCTGGAGAGGATTGTGAAACAAAACCCATTCAAAAATGTGGGGGAGATTCACAAAGAGTGGACTGCAGCTGGAGTGAGTGCTTCAAGAACCACCACACACAGACGTATGAAAGACATGGGTTTCTGCTGTCGCATTCCTTGTGTCAAGCCACTCTTGAACCACAGACAGCGTCAGAAGCGTCTTGCCTGGGCTAAAGAGAAACAGGACTGGACTGCTGGTGAGTGGTCCAAAGTCATGTTCTCTGATGAAAGTAAATTTTGCATTTCCTTTGGAAATCAAGGTCCCAGAGTCTGGAGGAAAAGAAGACAGGCACTTCATCCACGTTGCTTGAAGTCCAGTGTAAAGTTTCCACAGTCAGTGATGGTTTGGGGTGCCATGTCATCTGCTGGTGTTGGTCCATTGTGTTTTCTGAGGTCCAGGGTCAACGCAGCCACATACCAGGAAGTTTTAGAGCACTTCATGCTTCCTGCAGCTGACCAACTTTTTGGAGATGCAGATTTCATTTTCCAACAGGACTTGGCACCTGCACACAGTGCCAAAGCTACCAGTACCTGGTTGAAGGACCATGGTATCCCTGTTCTTAATTGGCCAGCAAACTCTCCTGACCTTAACCCCATAGAAAATCTATGGGGTATTGTGAAGAAGAAGATGCAATACACCAGACCCAACAATTCAGAAGAGCTAAAAGCCACTATTAGAGCAACCTGGGCTATCATAACACCTGAGCAGTGCCACAGACTGATCGACTCCATGCCACGCCGCATTGCTGCAGTAATACAGGCCAAAGGAGGCCCAACTAAATACTGAGTGCTGTACATGCTCATACTTTTCATGTTCATACTTTTCAGTTGGCCAACATTTCTATAAATCCTTTGTTTTTATTGGTCTTCAGTAATATTCTAATTTTCTGATATGATGAATTTGAGATTATCATTTGTTGTCATTTGTAATCATCAAAATTAAACAAAATAAACATCTGAAATATATGAGTTTGTATGTAATGTATGAATATAATATACAAGTTTCACTTTTTAAATGGAATTACTGAAATCAATCTACTTTTTCATGATATTCTAATTTTATGACCAGCACCTGTATATACACACACACATAGATTTCAAACAGATAGTATCAGTATGGTATCGGTATCAGCCCATACTGCGCACCCGGGTATGGGGGCCAAAAAATGGTATTGGTGCAATACTAGAAATTAAACTGTTTGCTATATCCACTTCCCTAAAGTAATGTAATGTAAATTCACCAAAGTCTGCCTTCTTTGCCTGACTCTCCGCAATCAACGAAATATCACAACAATAACAAACTTCCTGAATGTTATGGGCGCCGCCATGTAGAGGTGAGTATTGGCATGAGTGTTGCGATTCGATACATCTCGCGATACTTGAGTCACGATGCGATATTATCACGATATTGCAGTATCACTATATATTGCCATATTTTCCTCAGCTATCAAAATCAAATGATGAGATAAAACAGCAAGTGCTGCATAATTTCCTCAGAAAATGTTGATTAGGTATTATTATCCATGTTGTTTGGGGTTTTCTTCCACTGTGACTGCCTCAAATACAGATTTGGTGCTGCACGCACAGTTAAAGGGCTCCACAGCGCTTTCTGCCAGAGTGGTGGTGCAGAGGTTGCCCATTTTCCCATCAATGTGTTATGTAACCATTTTTTTTTTTAAATCGATACTAAGAAGTGAAAGATCGATATTATATTGGGCAGCCAAATATCACGATATATCGCCAAAACGATTATTTCCCACACCCCTGCCGCCATGTTGATTCGCTTGTTTCCATCTAGAGAGCAGTAGCACCGTATTTCGTCACTAGGAGGCGAGGTGCTAGCATGATGTGTAAATGGTTGTAAGGAACTCGGCAGGGGTTGGTTTTCAGGGGTTAGTGTAGATGGGGTTATAGTCTCTCTCCAGTTTGTCCAGTGCATGACAGCTAAATCTTTTCCAACCTTCCTTCCTTTGCTGGCATGTTTATTTTTTCCTTCACCTCTTTTTGCAGGTTCAATGTTTAAAATCCGTGTATCATTCGTTCTTTCTATTTTCAATTGCCAATCAAAAAACAAAAAATAAAAAATTGACTGGTTATTTTGTTTTGTTTTTTATGGTTAAACCAAAAACTAAAAAAGGATTTGTTTTTCATATTTCAATTCTAAGCTCAGATCAAGAATACGAAATGGAAAAACGGACAGCAACGCAGAATTTGATTTTAATATTTAATCGGTACAGTTTACGTGACCCGGAAGTTTGGTGGAGCGTTAGCTAAAAAACAATTGGCTTACCCCCACCACGTTCGATCAAGCTGAACCAGATAAGGCAGTCGGACCTATCAGCCATGGACAGTTACGTTTTATTTCGAGGATCCAAGCGTGTGACTCTTAAGGAGGAGGACATGACAACGGAGAAAATTTGCAGGTTCTAGCGTCGCCATGGTAGCCACTTCATTACCCCAACTGCCGCGCAAAGAGCTATTTCCGGGTCACGTAAACTGTACCGATTAAATATTAAAATCAAATTCTGCGTTGCTGTCCGTTTTTCCATTTCGTATTCTTGATCTGAGCTTAGAATTGATATATGAAAAACAAATCATTTTTTCGTTATTGGTTTAACCATAAAAAACAAATAAAATAACCAGTCAATTTTTTATTTTTTGTTTTTTGATTGGCAATTGAAAATGGAAAGAACGAATGATACACGGATTTTTCTGGGATTAAACTCCTAATGCTGTCCAACCGATCAGACCAACCAATTCCCGCTTCGTAGAACGTTCCAGTAGGATCCTTGTTTTGCACAAGTTTAGGTCATCAAAGAATTTTTTTTATGCTCCCAAAAGGCTCAAATTCTATTAATTAGATGGATATTATGTCTTCTTGTGTTTTTGTGAATGTAAAAAAAATGGTTTTAGTTGTTTTTGCTGCCAGCTGGAGTGTCACAGCACTCTAAATGATGTGTGGTTGCTTGGCTGAGCGGCTGGCCAGGTTTTCTGAATTTCCAGCTGCAGCAGAATTTTGGCAAAGGTTTGGTTTTCTCCCTTTGATAGACCCGACTATTTTTCCTAAGCTGTGCTCACAGCTGTAGTTTTTCGCTTGCTGCAAAAAAAAAAAGAGTTTTTTAATTATTTCTATCATTCTTGCTTGTTGTTTTCTGTCTGTTAGAGCCTTGAAACGTGTAGAAAAGCAAAACTTTTGTTCTTTTATAAACTGCTTCCTTCCACATGTAAAGATTAAATTTAATTTAGGAGCCAGAGTGATGTAAGCTTGACTCGTTTTTACTGTTTCGGCTATTTTTCTCTAATCAGATTTGGTCTCTTTATGCTTCATAAATGCTGTTTTTTTTGTGGAACGCAGCTGCTCTCAGGTCAGCTAGACTGTTTGTTTCTGTTGTATTTGTGCTTTTCAATTGTTCCTTTCACTATGTTTTCATGGCCTGTGGTGTCTCCAAGCCAACAAGGAGACCTTTAGTGCTCGAAGAGGAACACAACTGAGCTGCCAACAAAAAGATAGATCTGTTTGGACCATGATTGTCATTGTCTTTAGATCCCTTCATCTGGAAGTGCTGCTGCAATAAGTCTTTGATCTTTGGAGAAAAGGCACTTTTTCACGAGTAGCAGCTCAGCATGTAATCCAGGCTGGTTTTGTAAACAGACTTTTCTTTGAGTTGTAGTTTACTTTCATTCCTATTTATGTCACGACTGATTTGACCGAAATAAAATAATATACAACTGAAATAAATTTGTTTTTCAAACAGAACATAAGTTACTTAACTTAATGATGTTATGCGACTTTCTGTACACTTTCTGAATCCACACTTTTCATATCTAATCTTACCAAATTATGAAATTTTTGATTCAAGGTGCGTGATCATAGGGTAATGTTGATCCAACAGGTTTAGACAAAAAATAGAGTAGCTTAACAACTATATTCAAATAACCTTTCTACAGACGCATAGCTCTGACGAGCTACCTCCTTCAGACTAGACTTGGCTGTCCATCTACACCTTAAGGACAAAGGACATTTGTTTCAGGACCAGAATGTTCAGATTTTGAGAGAGAAGACAGGTGGTTTGAAGGAAGCCATTTATGTTGAGAGAGAAAAAAACAACCTTAAACAGAGGGGGTGGGCTCAGGTTCCAACTCTCGACAACCTGCAACGCAGCGATAGTCGATTCATTCCTGCTATCATCTCAACCTCCGTCGCTATGCAGAGGACCAAAACATCTCGCCTGGTCAGCCAGGCAAACGATGATCCTAACAACTCTCCTTTTTAGAGGCATAGGCCAGTATCGGGTATTGCAGGCCAACGACGACCTCAACGACTCCCCATTACCAAGTGATGGATCTGTTCTTTCAGTTCTATTTGCATGTTTTCTAAGCCTTAACAAGGCTTTGTTGCACTACTCTATAAAGCTTAGAACTTAACGCTAATCCAGACATTTTGAATTGAAAAAGCTTCCTGGATGGAAAGTGAGACATCTTCCAACTTGGAAACAAAGTCCAGTTTTTTTTTTTCTTTTCTTTTTTGGATATCCTGCTTTGTAATCCAGGGCAGAATGACATTAGTAGTGGAAAATCTGATTGCATGCAGGGCTTTCAGGACGAGGTAGCTGCCTGTGAGACATCGCTTAGGGAACCAGGGAGAGAGACACATCGGCTCTAGATGCATTATTATAGAACCATTGCTGCGTTACTAAACACCACTGGAAACACTCAATATTTGTTGCTTGTTGCTCAGGCAGCAAAGCTGCAAAGTTAGAAATGGCAGACCGTCGTCTGTGGTTTGCCTTCACTATCGAGGGCAGAGCAGGGCTCCGTAGCCACCGGTTAGCTTCATACTCAAACCAGCTTCATAGCAAGAAGGACAAAGGTGTTGATTTTTCAAAATAAAGTAAAATTTTAACATTTCATGATATTTAAATGTATTTTAAAAGTGTTATGATTGGAATAAGTGTGCAAACATATAGAGTGCTATCGCCCTTTTGATATATATGTTTTGTAAAGTTCATTCTGAAGTTGTGGCAGCTTTTGCTGAGTTCAGGCAGTAAGCCATGATCAGTTACTATAGCAGAAACTAGGGCTGCAGCTAATGATTATTTTATTATCGTAAGAAAGAGCTTTTTAATTTTTTTCACTAGTCGAATAATTAAGTGATTAATTTGGTTTCTTGATAAAAAGAAAAGAAAAAAAAAGTATTTTACTTACCGTTCACATTACAACAAACATTTCAAGCCCAATTGGACCAATCTGCTGTTGTTAGCTGTCTCGCTCCAGAGCGGAGTACGGGCCACCAATTCTGCCCCACTCTGCCTCACTCTCTACTGGGGGGATGGAGGAGGATATTGGTAGATATGAGCCAGATGTGTGGCACCAGAGCTAAAGGTTAATCCAGGAGATCGGACAGAATGCAGAGCAGGTTAGAGGCTGACTCTAGAAGCTACATAAGAATGAATGAGTTAACAATACTTTTAAGGACTAAATTAAAACGGCTTTTCTAAAAGCTACCCGCAAACCTCTAAAGAGCGTTACTTACCACATCCCATCTCAATGTCATTTTTTTCTTCTTTCATTTAAAAAAAAAATCTTTATTTCCATTGCACCCTTTTTCTAGTTTATTTATTTTTTAATCGAGATCTGTTATTTACTATAAACTCATATTAAAAAACATAACTTTAAAATACAAAATTTAGAAACACGAAATACTATGTATACATTTTTATTATGTTTTAACAACCAAAACCAATGAAGATTTAGAAGAAAAACAAACTGCTCATTTTTGCGGTGCAAAGTTACCATTACCAAATATGGTATGGATCTGCAATGTGGTCAGTCTCCGCCCCTTTCTATTTGCTGCAGTGAGCTCTCATGGTTATTAAACATCATCTCCCATATGGTTTCCATTTTATCAGGGAGTCTCAAAAATCCACAAACGAATGCAGTGAAGGTCAAAGACGGCTGGTAGTTTGCAGAAAAATAATAGTGTATGCATCAAAAATACTTTTGTGAATGTGAACCTGGTGGGTTTGTTTGAATCATCATATGCATGTGTGGGGCTCATAAGGGAGTTTGATATTGAAACACTTCTGAATCTATATTCTACTATATACTAAAAAAGGAAGAATGAAAAACAGACACAAAGAAAATCATTTACCCTTTATTCCAGAGAGAAATGAAGACAGAAAGACAAAGAAAATGTCTGACAAACACAGAAAAAGACAAAGAGACTCAAATGAATGAACTGTCAAATAATTCTATGCAAAGCTGAAAACTGTCAAATAAAACAACATGTTATGATTTACTAAACCCTAAGCCATGTTTTTTGTCCGTGGACTGTTGATGTGTGGTGCTTTTGTTTCAGGTGTTCATTCAGTAGCGCGGTGCTGCTGTGATTTGCTAGTTGGACTTTAAACAGCCTAAGCTTCAGGTGACATTGTGGCTTTGTTTTCTGTAAAATGCGCCTGTGTTTTTGAATGTTTGCTCTCGCTCTAAACCTCCCCTCTAAGTCGCTGCTGCTCCTGTTTGGCCATTAAGCTCCAGTAGCAAATTGCTCTGCAACAAGACAGAAAAATAACTCCATGACAGTCTTTAAATGCAAAATACATGATGCCGATTTGTCAACAGTGGAAAAAGACGTGTCGACATTTCTTCATTGTTGACATAATTGAAAATGACGTCTAATAGTTGCCGGCCAATGTCATCTCATGGGCTGCGTGAATGGAAAAATGACCTGCTATTTATCTGTAATACTGCTGGCAGGGATTTGCCATTGGAGTGAAATTGTGACTGCATGAAGCGGCTGATGACCTACTTAAAATGCTGAATTCGAAGCAAATCACTGGATCATTAGAGGGTTGTACTTTATTAGACACGTTGACAGTAGTCGTGTTGTGAATTGATAGGCAGCTACAAAGACATGTTGTAAATGACCTTCCAGATTCCTTGTAAAGTAGGCTTTCAGGTTTGGTGAATATTAAACCAATGAGTCCCTCTGAGGTTCCAATCAGTTCTCCTACTGTATACGCCACAGAGATGAGCAAATCTGTTTTCCAGTGTCATCTGGTCTTTGAAGCTGCTGTGCAATCATTCAGAGTGTCGTGTGTGGGAGGAAGCCCCCTCTAGATTTCAGAAAGTAATTGCAAATTTTGAAAGGCGTAACAGTGTAGAACAAAATGTAATGAATCACTGCTCCGAGTGAAATTGCTTTCCAACCTCAGGGTGCAAAAATATAAAGGAGCAGCCCTGCATGCATAGCAGTTTGATATTTGTCTGAAGTAACTGCTTTATATAGATTAGTTTGGGTGAATTTTGTTTAATAGAAAGTCGAGACAAAATCTTTAAAAAACGATTAATTGAGACGTCCTCAGAAATAAGTATAGCTCCCACATGCTTACTAATTTTCTAAAATATTATATAACAGATTAAGTTTAGCATGTCGACTATCCCCTGCATTATTTACTTTACGTCATTAATCCATAATTGGGACATAAAGATGTGGGTTTGTTTGTCAGTATGCAGCTTTGTTGGTCTGGTTGTGTTGGTGAGAGGGAGGTGTGAAACATCACTTGTCCGTTTGGGATGTTTCCTTCCTCCGTCTCCCATTTATCATCTCTAAGGAGTAAAGCTTTTGAGAAACGACCTCTTAGAATCTAAGGAAAGAACAACACATTTGGTTTGGACGGAGCTGCAGAAGTGCTGCTTCGCTGCTCCTAAATAAAAAAACATGTTGGTCAAGTAATGATTGGAAAACACAGGGAAATGGGACTGAAGGAAGCAGTACTAGTTAAGCATTTTAACAAATAAATGAAACCTACTATGGTCCATGAAGGTGCTGTCTTAATTTAATAATAACTTTTCTGTAATTAAGAATTACTAAGTAATGTCAGTAATCTGTGAAGTTAGGGATGCACCGAAAATTCAGCTACAGTAGACTTTTAGCCAAAAATGACCAAAAGGTAAATTTTTAGTTTTTAACCGATGAAAATTTAACACAGAAACAACACGGCTGAAACTTGCAATGACGCAAATGTTCCATTCAGCACGTAGAAAAAAGGGAATGTAAGCCAGCATGCAGAAACGTTCAGCATGCAAAGTAAAGCACAGGTTGTGTAGCAGAGTGTTTCAGAGTTGAGGGCATGGCACACAGGTTTTGAGTGAGGGGGGGGTGGGGCGAGTTTAAACGGTGCTCAGGCCAGTGGCAAAAAATACAGTAGAAAACGTTCTCATCACCATTCTGAATATGAGGAGAATGTGACACAAAAGGAAACTGACTCCGAACATGCCCACTCCGTCTGTGGTGGATCTGTTTGAAAATGCAACAAAATTTCCCAGTGATTCTGCTGAAGTAATCTATTGAGATGCCTTGAGTTTATATATATAAAAAAAAATAAAAAAATCCCTTTATAGTCCAACAATTGGGAAATTCACTCTCTGCAGTTGGACTCATCCCTTGGGGAGCAGCGTGGCGTTGAGGGTTTTACCCAGGAATCCAGAGTTCAGTGCTGGTGGGATCAAACTGGGTACTTGCAACCCTCTCAGAGCACACGCGCACTGCTCTGACCACTAGGCCAGAGGTTACGGATTAGCGGATCCCGGTCCAGATCCGGACCTACCTGCTGGCTAATCTGGACCCAACCTGATGTAAAACATTTAGAAATTACTGCATGTTGTCAGACAAAAGTGTCTAAACGTCACTTGCGCCGATTCACCTGTTAACATGCTTAAGCCCTCTGGAGTGTCCGGCACCAGGCTGCATGTGATAGAGATTAGCCAATGAGCTGCTGTCAGTCTGGGTTGCTGCTGCTGCTACTTTTAGACACAGCAGGCAAACCTGTGGCAAGCCGGGCGATCGGAAAGAAGGAGAAGATGATGAGAAAAGTAACAGAAATAGTGGACTGCTGGAAGAACTTAGGTGAACGGGTGAGAGAAAAGTGAAATGGTGCTCAAAGATGACCCTGAACATTCTGAGTATGGAAGCAGGATTCTCCACCATGAACATAATCAAAAATAAATATGGATCCAGGCTCAAAATGACCACTTTGATATGTGCTTTAGAATGGCTTTGTCTCCATTCAGACCCAGGTTTAAAGCTTTGCAGTGCAGCATAAAGCCCACTGCTCTCATTAAGACAGAAAAAAGAAAAAAAAAACAGTCAGTTCAAGCATTTTATAAAAAAGTGAGTCAGGAAATTGTCTATATACCAACTGAAAGATTGTTGTTCTGTACTTCAAAAACAGTTTCGATTTTTAAATGGAAAAACTTTCTATTTTTTAATATTTTTATTTAAAAATTATATGTATAACATGGATGCATAAAAACCTCCTTTTATTCAGTGTTGAATTCTGTTTAAAGTAATGGTTTAAATTAAAAATGTCTCCAAACCTTTACTGGTTGTTGATTTTCTTGAGTCAGACCCCACTGATTGGTTACCCCTGCACTAGTCCAACACTCCCAACATAAAAATAGTTTTTAATAGGATTAGTACACACTGTAGCCAAAAATACTATGATTTTATTATTCAACATAACTTCTTTTTGTGTCTCAGTTTTTGACCTTGGTTTCCTGATTTTGGTTTCTGACAAGAATTTTTATTTCTGTGCATCCCTACTAGAAGCAATAATTATGAGCCTCATTTCTAAACGGAATTAGCTGCTATCATCCAAATCTTTTCAAGCTGCCTCTGAACATTCATATATCCCTAACTGAGCCACAAATATCCTGTAAATGAACCCAGAGATGCTGAATCACTGGATGTTAGGTGTTGATCTGCAGCAATATCTATAAAATTAGCATTGGACGTCTCCTGATCGTATGTTTGTTCCGTTTCACTGCTGTTTAAGAAATGGCAGTGGCTAAAGTGTAGCATGCTCAGGGAGATCTTCTGATGTTTTATAATCAGCTGGTTTTCAGCTTGATCACCTCTGACTGGTGACCGCAAGCAAAAACTCAAACATCCAATCTTCTCCAGTCTATTAACACACCAGACATTTGTGTTTCCCATCATGCTGACAACAGCAATCTTTGTTGTAGATGCTGTTAAGGGGAGTCCAACATGGCGCCAGAGGGAGCACAGATTTAGGTTGCCGTTTACAGCTGTATATTCAACATGTTGACCCCTCTGCTGTTTGTTCAGGGTCCAAAATAATATTAAGGGTGAAGATATTTCTTTTAGGTTTCAGTTTTTTCCTCTCGGGTTTTCAATCGGTTATTAATGTACTTGATTTGATTATTGAATGTTTAAGGCAATCCCCTAAAACATTTTGGCATCTGATCCTACTTAAAATCTGGTGGCATGTCTGCTTCGCTCACAGCCCTGTGACTGCTTCTCCAATGTGGATTAGAGTTCTAATTAGTTTGGCCCTACACAGTGATTAAAGGGAATGTTGGACAAGATGACAAAGACACTGTGAAGTAAGACGCCTTGGCTTTGGGAAGAATAAAAGCTAAAATGGTCCTAAGTATGATCTACAGGGGGCCTCATGCTCTTTAATCTGCGCACAAAGATATGTGTGGAGAGTAATTAATCTGCGTGTGTTTCTAAGAGAAGTGTAGAGTGTTAATCACGCCTGTGCACAAGAAAAAAGGGAGGTCAGCCATAGAGAAGTGGGAAGAGGAAACTCTGAAGTGCTCCTAAAAATTGGGAAAATTGGTGCAAAGTTTAGTACAGAAAAAAATACTCTGCGATTTTAGGAATCTCGAGCGAAAAAGTTTTCTCCAAGTTTTCTCCGCAAACGATTAACTGGGCGTGTAAGAATAGACAACCTGATTATGTAATTGGAGACGAGGAGAAGACGTTAGCTAGTGCGACCCAGACATGCCTGCAGATTTATCAGCATTCATCTGCCAACACTTGTTTTACTTTTAAAAAGACGAGTAAATGTTGTTTCAAATACCTCTGACAGCTGGAAGAAAAATAAGCATCGATCCCATTCAATAGGCAAGGTGGACAAATTGTTAGTTCGTAGTTTTTATAATCCGTGTATCATTCGTTCTTTCTATTTTCAATTGTCAATCAAAAAACAAAAAATAAAAAATTGACTGGTTATTTTGTTTTTTGTTTTTTATGGTTAAACCAAAAACGAAAAAAGGATTTGTTTTTCATATATCAATTCTAAGCTCAGATCTAGAATACGAAATGGAAAAACGGACAGCAACGCAGAGTTTGATTTTAATATTTAATCGGTACAGTTTACGTGACCCGGAAGTTTGGTGGGGCTTTAGCTAAAAAAAAACAATTGGCTTACCCCCATAGATATCCATAATAAAGGCTTTATTATGGATATCTATGCTTACCCCCACCACGTTCGATCAAGCTGCACCAGATAAGGCAGTCGGACCTATCAGCCATGGACAGTTACGGTCGAGGATCCAAGCGTGTGACTCTTAAGGAGGAGGACATGACAACGGAGAAAATCAGCAGGATTTTCCAAGTATAACTTTTTTCTTGAAACTTTTCTGTGCACTGTACTTTTAACTAGCAACAACAAACACCGTTCTAGCGTCGCCATGGTAGCCACTTCATCACCCCACTGCCTCGCAAAGAGCTATTTCCGGGTCACGTAAACTGTACCGATTAAATATTAAAATCAAATTCTGCGTTTTTCCATTTCGTATTCTTGATCTGAGCTTAGAATTGATATATGAAAAACAAATCCTTTTTTCGTTTTTGGTTTAACCATAAAAAACAAAAAACAAAATAACCAGTCAATTTTTTATTTTTTGTTTTTTGATTGACAATTGAAAATAGAAAGAACGAATGATACACGGATTTTTTATGTGTCTTTATGAGAATTTTTATATTAAACTATAACGAACTTTTAAAAAAGATACCTTAATGTGAGAATCAACATCTTAAACATAAAAAATTTTTTTGGTCCATAAAAAATATCCGGTAATATTCAGATGAACCACAGCAATTAGTTTTATTTCTGTCATAGTGAACTTTTACTATTCATTTGTTAAAGGAACACTTTATAATTATAGAATTTTCAGGTTAATGGAAAAAAAGAGAGAGTACAGGGTTCCCACGGGTCCTTAAAAAGTCTTAAAAGGCATTGAATTCTTCAAAATTAAACTAAGGCCTTAATTGGTATTAAAATGTCTTAAATCAGTCTTTCGTAGGTCTTAATTTTTAAAACATCATAAATAGGATCATTTTTATTTCGATTTATTTTGGTAATCCTAATAAAACTTTAAAATTAAAAACATTAAAAAACATTAACATTAAAAACATTTAAAAAATAACAGCTCGCCATTACTGGTTCCGTCCCGATAGCGGAACCAATAAAAGCGTTGTTGCCGCCGTGACATTTGGGAGATGCGCCATTAACTTTTTGTCTGGAAAATATGAACAAATGTACATGTAAAGAAAATTGGCTCCAGCCAAGAGTTTTCTCCATGGCTAAAACCAATACCAGAGAACATACATGAGGCACAGTGGATTTTGTGCAAGAAGTCATTCAAGCTCGGAACGATGGGAATTAAGGCAGCGGAGTCCCACATGCGAAGCACAAAACACAAAGCGTCCAAATCGAGTTACCAAGAAACAGCCGGTATTTCTCAATTTTGTTACACCCTTGTCTCTGCAACGCCTCCACTTATCACCAAATCAAACATACGAAGAAAACAACACAAAGAAAAATAGCTGCAAAAAAGTCCTAGCACTGGTTATGTTGTGGCTTTAAAACTGATTTGTTTTGTTCCCTGCTAAAACAAAGTTTGTGAATTCAGTTAAATAATTATTAAAATATATCCGTCATTTGTGTGTTTTTAGCTTTCTTCCTGTATGGGAAGTTTTTCAAAAATTGAAACATTAGTGCAATGGTTAATGTTATAATAAATCTTTGGGTAAAGTTGTCGCAAGTGGGTTTTTCTTGTGTTTCTTGTAAATGTGGTCTTAAATTTTTATTTCAAGTGGCATTAAAAAATATTAAAAAGTCTTGAATTCAACATTCCTTATGCTGTAGGAATCCTGGAGTAGTGCTACTTGTAGGTTGTGTGGAGGGCGGGTATTTGTCTAATTCAAGTATTTGTTTTAAACAAAAACAGAAAACATAAAGAAACTGTTAACCTTTCAAGTACTTGTTCATAGCCATGTAATTGTGCATCTATTCCTTGCTTTCACTTTGTTCTTCATAAATATCCCTACTCGCTACAAATCCCCTGATGCTTCACTAGTTACGCAAGGTGAAACAACAATGTTCATTTACTGTACACACAACAAGAAAATGCACATGCCATAAACACAGGTGTGGTTTGATGCCAACTCAGCGATGTAATGTCACGGGACGTGGAACTGCCTCAGTAAAATCACGACTTCAGACTTTCCCTGATAAAAGCACTGAACACTTAAGATGGTTCCACCCCCAGAAACGCAGCCATAGTAAAACCGACCCAGTCCGCTGCCTCCTTAGCCAGGATTTCCTCCTACTGATGCAACCTCCACACTGGAGCCTGCATAACTGCTTTTTAAATGACAAAAACGGCTAAAAAGCCAGTAGTGGAGATGTCCTGTTGGTTAGTTTAACAATCGATTAATCCATCTTTATTTTTCTTTATTTGATGAATCCATAAAATAATTCTTGTAAATTTATGTCTATATAAAAAACAAACAAAAAACAAAACAAAAAAAAAACAGTCGGAATCTAGAATAAAGCTGTTTTTGTACAATTGACATGAATTACAAATAGCAAAATGTAAAGATCATACGTACACATTAGGGATCAGTATATTGTGAATATTTTTCATCATTTCTCCATTAGGGCACTGGCAAATTTGATGAATATGTTTAAATGTGTTTACCACGGGATGTTTAAAGTAGAGACTGACATTTTTTCGGGAATCCCACGGGTCACGGGATTCCCGTGGGATGGGAGTCAGTATTAGTAACGATCACGGGATTGGGACGGTACAGGATTAAACATTAACGGGAGCAGACGGGAGCGGGAGCAAACCAATAGTAACTTCCGCTCTGAGTTTTTCACCCGCGCTCTAAAACAACAAGAATGGGAGTGGTGCAGGAGCGGGAGTCATTCTGAATGGGAGTGGGAGTAATTTCACCAGGAGTGGGACGGGACAGGATTTAGATTTCTACTCTGGCCCGGGATCGGGACGGGACACCATTTTTTTCTGTGGGAGTGGGACGGGACAGGAGTGAAAATCCACTCCCGTGTCAGTCTCTAGTTTAAAGCTATAAATAATAACACGTCTTTATGTAACTGTGTCATATATTTTTCAACAATAGCACTTGTGATTGTGGGGCTATGATTCCTGCGGCACACAGTCAAAGTCATACAGTTACTGTAGCTAAGAGGGACTGGAAACATTATTTGAGAGTTTTTTGTACTTTTTATTGTCACTTTTAATATTATAGTTCCATAAAATACAAGATCTTAAGTCCATGTTGCCCAACTCTGCTACATATATAATTATTTTTCTGTCTATGAATAATTTCATTTTTAATGGTGGAAATGTGTATATATATTTTTTGTTAAAAATGTTTGTAATTTGAGTTTTGTCCTAATTCCTGCTGTGATTAGGTTATTGTTTAAGTAAGTGGTTTGTTTAATTCTGGGTGACATTAATCTAGATAACTGTTTGATTTAATTACCTATGCTGGTGAAGATTCTCAGTCATCAAGGTCATAGTTATTCCAAAAAAAGAAAGTTAAAAACAATCCACTGGACTTTTGTTTCCAAATTTGAAGACGAAAAACCTTTTTCTTCTGGAAAAACATGCAAAGTGAAAATGTTTCCAAAACAAAAAAATATTTTGTTGGGCTACTGTATAAGACATTCGAACTAAACACTATTCCTGACATTTTGAATTGAAAAAGCTTCCTGGTTGGGAAGTGAAACGTCTTCAAAACTTGGAAACAAAGCCCAGTGGATTATTTTTAATTTTCTTTTTTTGGAATCGTATTACCTAATGAATTAATTAATAAAACGCGATTAATCACGATTGCTTCAGACCCCCTCTAGGTTTAGTGTCGCTCTAAATACAGTAAGCTTTGAGATTAACTTTGTATAGTAGTGTTATGGGGCTTTCCGTAGGATTTTAAATCCAGACAGAAGAAACTTCTTGACTGATTCTTAATGTTCGGCCTGCAGACAGTGACCCGTTCAATGCTGTTGTTTCTGATCATTTACCAGAGCCACAAACATTTGGCCTATCAGTGGGACCAGGATCAAACTAGTCTAATAGAGCACACTGGGATTTGTGTTTTGTTTTTCCATAAATATAGATTTAAAATCCCAATCCTCTTCATTATGTCAAACCAGACATCAGATACAACAAAGAATAATTGTATAACATCTGTTTGCACAATGATTGGACAGATTTACTTCTACTAGGTGATGTGGTCTGAAAACTTTTGAAAAAATCAAACATCCTGCTACATTTAAAGGAGAAAAAATAATTATCAAATAATCTGTGGCTACTTATAGCTGAAAATCTATGCTGTTCCATGTTTTTTTTATTTCACCAATTTAATTATGTGTGATGGAATAAACCTGATCAGAAAGTTCTTATTTTATTTTTATTTTTTTTAAGGTGGATAAATGATTAGGTCCATTGTATTGATAAAATGTGATCATATGACTTATGACATAATATAGTTTGTACTGCAGCATTTGTTGATCATGGAGATTTTTATTTAACATATAAATCCAGTTATTGAAATGAGATCTGGGGCGTGAGCTTACATTTGTCTACTTATCATGTTCTATTAACTTTTTTTTTTTTTTTGATTAAATGATTTGATTTGAACAACCAGCTAGAGAATGGAGCTTGATACATTATTATATATTAAATGCATAAATATCCATTGTCATCCTCTGATTGCCTCGCCTTTACCTTCTGTTTTGGTTTACAGTAGCCAAGTTGGCTAGTTTGAGTTGGAGGGTTGATTTTATTCTGAAATTCACCTGGACTCTGTCCTCTCTTCTCCGTGACTCTTCCTGTTTGGCCAAACGGCGTGGGTCACAGCTCCATGGCTAATGTGAGAGCAAACATTGATTTTGATGATCTGGGTTCCTTTCGGAGCGTGCACCGTATTTAGTGAGTCCAGCGTTAGTCGGATCATGTATGGTTCAGAACCGACGACGAGACGAGACTGCCAGGCATCTGCCCTCCTGTTGCAAATGGGCGGGGCTACAGCTACCCTTGGCTAATCTTTTTCCAGCATAATATTAGATTTTGACATTTATTTAATGTTTTCACCAGTGTTTGTTGCTATGGTTGTGTGGTTTATTTGGCATCTCTTCTTTCATCCAAAACCTTGTTCCTTCAACTTAAAAGAATAAGAACTTAGTCTTGGATACCCAACCAGGCAGGCAGCTGCTTTTTGGTATCTGTCGCCACAGAGATGGCCAATCAGCAGATTCATGGTGTCACTGACGACTAAACAGAAATGGCAGACTAGACTGGACTAACTGATCAGGAGGAGATGTCTTGGTGCAGCAGCCTCCAACAGGACTTCTTTGCATTTCCTTTCCTCTCAACATCATGAAGGATTCTAGTTTTTTGGGGTATTGTTCTTCCAGCAATTGACATTTTAGCCTCTATTCTTGGTAGAACTTAGATTGATGTAGTCTGTGTGAAGCATTTGGCATGTTAGACTGCTCGCCAGTAGTTTTTTATTTTGTTACATCTATATCCTCTTCCTTTTTATCTCATTACTAATTAGTCCACTCCTTTCTCTTTCCATCGTTTCTCCATGTTGGAGACAACTTGCATATCTCCCCTTAATATGGAAGCTGTCAGTCTAAACCAGAGGCGTTGCTCTGATACTGCAGCCGTGGTAAGGCAGACAGCAATGCTGCGTTTTACTGGGTAGAATAAAACCCACTCAACAGTGGTCGGATCTCCTTGACCGGTTGTCAGTAGCGGACCGGTGGGAAAACGGTTTAAATGGCCGTTAGACTCGTTAGAAGTCGGTCTATCGGCCTAAACTCTGTGCAATTTTTCAAGTTTCATTGTAAACAGCATTTGCGGTGATTTGGACTGAACGGAGCCCTGCAGGAGAGAGCTCAGACGTCAGGGGGTCAACTAACTTAAAAATTAAACATAACAGCCTGGTTAAAACCGGCTGTCCATTTGCAAAAACATGTTTGTCCTGTTTTTTTTCAATGTGACACGGATTGGAGCAAAGTTCAAAAGAAAATTCTTCTCTGATCCTAAGCTCCTCCTGAGTTGTCGATTCCCTGATTAATGTTCTCCTTTTAGTGCATTGGCATATTTCAGTGGTTTCCAGCTGCACCATAATGTTATTTATTTGCCAATGATGTCTTAAAGTCGTAGGGAAATTATATTTAAATGTCAAATCAGTTGACATACAGATTAAACATGTAACGTCCTCTTTATCAGATGATATTGTCCCGAAATGTAGAAAATTTCTATTTAAAAAAACAAAAATCCTGTCTTAAAATCTGTGTTTTTCTTTTCGTTATCTTATGCAGGCAAGTTAGTTATATGTCAGCTTGTACACCTAAATTCAGCCAATCAAATATATACTGTCATCTGTAATTCAAATTTTTTTCACTCATAGCATCTTGATTCATATGTTGCAGCTGATATAGGCAACGGTTGAAATAAGAATAATTTACTTTACCATTGAGATCCGTCCCAGTGTTCACGGGGATGGACGTCTGTGTCTTCAGCAGGCGTAGAGCTAACAGAACTGGCAGCGTTGCGAGGCAAGGGCTCAAACATGTACGGCTGTAAACGTTCTACACCAAACCAAGCTTCTGCCACCCTGGCGTCCTTTTCCACAACAACTTCGTCCCTGCTTTCCTCCTCTAAATAAATAATGTTTGATAGAGGAGACTCATCCACGATCTCTGACACAAAACTCTCCTCCTCTTGCATGGTTCCGCTGTCCATAGCGTTCCTTGACAGTGTCGTTTCTAAGTCATCAATTTAGTGCTACTTTGTCCCAATGGAATTTCCCACGGGGAACCTACTTGTTGCTAACTGGTTAGCAAGATGCTTCCGACAAACCGGCTACAATCAAACTTGCTTGCGAACCTTCCGCCACAACAATCCTGCCCCCTTGATAAATGACCAATCACATTCACTTTATTCACTCGTGTAAAGTCGTGTAACACTCGGAAAATTCAGAAATGCAACGGTTGGAAGAGCCGTTTCCCTACGACTTTAAAAAGTGCTTTTAGAGATGACTGTTCTCTCTGTGAAACGGTGAAAATATCAGATGTATGAATTATAAAAAATCCCCCAAAAAATACAGCACCTGTTTGTCTCCATGTTGACATAAATGTTTTGTTTTGAACATTTTCTGACATCTTGAAACGCACATGAGCTGAACTTTCACGTTAACCATCTATCTGCCATCTTTAATGGAAATCATCTTAGAGTGCTTGTTGTCTGCAGCTCTTTCATGATGGCAAAGCTGATTTCATTCTTGATCATGAAGTAGCTTTATTTCTGAATTAAAGAAGCTGGACTGAAAGAGGAAGACAGCCGTGCTCTCACTGATCCCAAATGTATAGCAGTTGGACAGTGTACTGGATGCATCCTCATAAATCCCTTCATTCAATCAGGAGCATGCACTAACTGCCATCTTGATGTTACAAAATCTGTTTTCCATCAATTAAAGTCAGACACGCTGAGTTGCAGCATGAATATTAATGAGGCGTTTCCAGGGCGATGTTGTGTAACTTTGAAGCTGTTATTTTAGACACAGTTGGCCCAACATCCAGCATCGCGATGATTTTATAAACACGGACGCTTTCTGTGTTGTGCATAATTAGCTTAAAAGCTTTGTGTCTTTTCTGCTAATTATTTTTTCTTTTATAGATTTCTGCAGCAGCTGCTCAACCGTTTTCTTCCTATATACAGTTTTTATTCTGTCCTCTTGTTTAGGTGAGGTTATAACATGGGCCTGGCTTTAGTTTGCCTTTTAGTCAGATGTACTCTGCCTTCTTTGTCTCATAGGATATCATTGTTCTACTCATGCACAAGTTTTACAGCCTCACATGAAAGCTGTATTTCTAATTATACCTTTACTTTGTGTTACTGTGGTGCTGCCTGGTCCATTGTGTGCTCTGTGCAGCCTGTACCTGTTAGACAGAACAGACACTGAAAACCTTTTAGACACCTGTAAGTTTCCACACCTGGGGTTTCCACACTGAGTGAATGTTTTTCATGGAAGCAAACCTGCAGACCTCCTCATGTGAGACTGTGTAACGCTATTTGTGGTTAGCATAAATTTTCATAAGCAACTTGGTATAATTTGCATCACATAGACGGTTGTCGCCATCATATTTCACTGTTTAAATGTATCCCAACCCTAAGCTGAAGTCGAGGCCTTTACGCTCATTATTTATAGATCCTTTGACATCTGGGCTTCCTTCCCCACGGCTCTGTCCCATGCATTTTACTACAAACATTGCTTACTCTGAAATGGTAAAAAAGATGTTGATTTTTGGCAATACATCCACCTCCAATTAACTCAGCGGATGCTGAGATTGTTTGTTTAGTTTTGTTTTCTTTAATTTACCTCCCTATTTCCACTGAAAAAGACTCAGTCCTGGCAGGTTTTCTTTTCGTAGAGGATCAAGGGGATCTTTCCATAACATAAATGGCTAAATATTTTTCCCATATACTAGGTAACAAAAAACAATAGTAGATGATTATGCTTTAACTATTTATTTTGCCAGCTGCATTAAATACTGACTGAAAAAATAAAAATGCATTACTTAGCTTGCAAAAGAAGAAACAATAAAGTTGCTGAAAAACAATGAGTTATGATTTAAAAGATTGTGATTGTAGCTCCAATATGCTGTCAAACTATTTTTTACTTAAATATAAGGTTGAAGCTAACTGTGATGTAGCTCTCTGTTTATATTGTAATGCAACAACCTGCTGAGAGAAAAGTTGTGGTGTTAGCAGCACTTTTAAACCTATATTTAGCTTTTAAATTTAAAAACGGAGCCACATAAAGTCCATTCTGCATCCTTGCTACCATTAAACAGTGTAAGTAATCCTGGGCCGGACTCTGGATCGACTTATGTTTCTTTAGCATGCCTCCCTCTACATGGCATTATTTCTCTTGCCAATAACAGTGAGGCTCTACTTTGGAATAAACAGCGGTGCCCTCTAGTGGGTGTATCATTACAGGACCTAAAAGAGTACATAAAGTTATAGTGAAGAATAGGGGTGTAAATCACACCTATCATGGCGATTCGATTCAGTATCGATTTCCCGACCCAGCAATTCAATTATTTTCTATACTCTTTTTTATACACCTTATAGGCTAGTCTATGTTTTAAATTTAAAATAAATCAATGAAAGCTGCAATAACGTTATGCATTTTTTTTTTTTAGAAACAACAGCAAATAACAGAAGTAGAAAATTTGCACTCCACTTATTCCTATTAAAACCTCATTCACTGAAAAATAATAATACCCCTGCGTTATAGATTCTGCAGGCCTTTCATCAAAAAAATACTGCACACAATCAGTGCAATGAGTGCAATGCAATACCTCGGCTCCAGACGTCCCCGCCCCCTCCGCAGACAGTCCGTTGCACCTCTCCCAAATGCAAACAGTGCCGCAGACAGGAGGCTGGCTTGTTTTGTTTTTAGGACCGAAATTGCGGAAAACAACTCATGAAGTTTGACCCGCTAGAAGAGTGAGGTGCACGAGAACGCTGGGACCCTTTTTCCACCTGGATCTCCGCTCTTTTTGGCCCTCATGTCCCTCCGTTCTCGGACAAACTCGCCCCCACTTCCTCTCCGCCTCGGCCGTATCTAGACCCACAGTGTGTAGCACAGACCACGCTCAATATTGGGCATAAATCAAAAATGTCTGTGTCAAGCTCACTGCAACACACTGCTGCAGGAGTATAACCAGGAAGCGAGGTATGAGGGCAAAATAGATTTGGCGCCACCGCAGCACGGGAGGGAGAATTACGTCCAGGAGCAAATGGATAAAAATAGACCGGAGGAAAAAAAAAACATGAACCGATACTCTTGCGGACGTGTCGATGCATCGGATCGTCGGCTGTTGGATCGATACAAAACGATTATTATTTACACCCCTAGTGAAGAATGTTCTTTTTCCGGGTGGATCATCAAAATAAGTGGTCCTCCTAATTGTCCATCATTCTGGTGATATGTTTACGTAAGGCTGTCCTACATGCTCGTCCCCATTTTCACTTACATTAGTCTGATATAGTGGAAAAACCGCAAACCTTCTTTTGCAAAGTAAACTTGCATGAGCGATGCAAACAGTTACAGTAAATCGAGCGTGCACATGGAGAAATGGGCTCACGATGCTCTTGAACGCGTTTAACAGGCGTTCCCTCTCGGGAGCAGGTACAGGGTTGTGCATGTGCTTTTTTTTTCTAAGTGGAGAGTGCGGGTCTTTTAAAAATTTCAGGAAAATCCTCCGCTATACCCAGGGTTCCTGCAGATCCTTACAAAGTCTTAAAAAGCATTGAATTCTTCTATATAAAAATAAGGCCTTAATTGGTATAAAATGTCTAAAATCAGTCTTTCATATCAAAAATAAAGTGATTGATGATAATTTTTTGACATTTACCGAACGGCTTAGCTTTAACCATTATTAGGTCCATCCTGACAGCAGAACCAATAAAAACGATGTTGCAAACAGACCTCAGAGTGATGCTCCAATAACGTGGGGAAGTGTAAATTCCATCAAAATCGACCAAGAATTTTCTGCATGGCTAAAAGCAGTACCAGGTAATGTATATGAGGAATGGCGTATTTTGAGCGAGAAGTAATTTAAGCGCGGCACGATGGGAATCAAAGCTGTTGAGTTAGACATGTGAAAAGTGAAAAACAAAGCACCAAAATCAAGTAACAGAGAAGCAGCAGCTATTTCTCAGTTCTGTTCCACCCTTGTCTCTGCAAGGCCTCTGCAGCCACATGCAACGTCAAAAAAAGCACCAGTAGCACCAAATCTCCGGATGTTTGGTGGTTCGCCTACAATGAAAGCAGAGCTATTATAGACTTTGAATAGGGATCAAAACAAAGTATGTGAATTCTATTCATTAGTTGTTAAAAATATATCCTTTATTATTGTGTTTTTAGCTTTCTTCCTATATGGAAAGTTTTTCAAAATTGTAAACATTTCTACTGGGCCAGAAAGTGATGGTTTATATTAAAATAAGCATCACAATCAATTTGTGGCAACCAGGTTCTTTTTTTTGTTTATGGTGAAGTTGGTATTAAAGTTTTATTTCAAGGGACAAAAAAAGTCCTAAAAAGTCTTGAATTTAACTTTCCGTATGTTGTAGGAGCCCTGATACCTGTAAAGGGGTGATAGGATGATTCTATAGGGTATTTGGTGCTGGTCCTTAAGGTCTCTGAATAGGGTGTGTAACATTGGTTGGGCTGAAAATGGCATATTTGCTGATCTATGAGCCCTAATGCAAGCCTGGTTAAAAGCTGCTGGGTAAGGCAGGCAGGCCAGAACCAAATAAGGCAACATCCCCAAGTTAAATTGGTGCTTCAGCAGAATTCACCCGATTTATGGTGGAAGTTAAAAATTGTGAGATTTGCAGAGAAAGGAGGTGTAGATGGGGTTTGAACTTCTCTCTGTTTCACCCACTGAACTATCGTTATTCATCTATGACAATGTAAACTCCGTTTCACATTCTATGACCCTTTAGGTGGACTTTATCAATTAAACTCACTCTAATAAACCACCAGTCGTTCAACCAATCTTAATTCGATTTTTTGTTTACATTCTTTCGCAGTTTATTTTTGTTGACTGATTAAGGTCAAAGATATGTATTTTTGGCTGCGATACATCTCAGACTTTAACATTCCTAAAGAAGAGCCTAATCGGCGGTAGCTGTGTGAACGGTGATGTCATGAATGGGCGGCACCCACACAGAGAGACTGGTAGATCACAGGAAAAGCAGGTGTCTTTCATCTGGGTTAGGTGACTTTAGAGGTTTATGGAAGCACACTATATGACCTTTAAGCAACAAGGAAATAGATTTAATCGCTGTTATATGTTCTATATTAAAAGTGTTAACTTGCATTAAAGGTATTGTAGGCATCTTTCCTGTCTTTTTTCTTCTTCAATATATTTACTCAGAGCCGGAGTTTCTTAACCTGACTCCGCCAGATGGATTTGCTCCGCATATCCATCTGGAAACCTTCTGTTGAAGTAATTTTGGGAAGGGGCGAAAATACTGGTTAGCTGATTGGCCTATGTTGGTGATAGACGGGCCAAATAAACCAATCAGATCAACGAAGCATATGACGTAACAGAGCGACGACGAAAACACAACCACAAGCCAGGATACTCTTGCTGCTCTTGCCGAAACCAGTCGGGAGAAGAGCAAAAACATCTTTTCCTCTGAGAAAAGCCTCCAGAGCAGTGTTTTGCTCTTCTTTCAGTGAAGAAAAACTCTGTAATTCCGATAAAACTTGCTCGATAGCCACACTAACGCTAGTTTCATCGGCTGAAGCCGCCATGTTCTTTAGACTGAACTGTTGCGCTTCCCGTTGCGTCACACCTCAACCCGCCTCAAAGCCAGCGCTGATTGGACGTTCGTTTGGTGAACTGCTCCAAATTTTTTTTAGCGGAAAGTAGCCAGACTGATCTTCGAGTGAAACCTTGAAAGCTCGAGAGATCAGGATGGTCTCATGGGGCTAGGAGTTTCTTAAGGCCATTCTTAATATTCTGCTGCACCAATAGGTACCTCAAAGAGCTACTGTCATGCTCCAATGCATATAGTTTATTTCTGACATAAAGTTGTCATGTATGTATTAAGAAACATGTTTTATTTTTCCAGTATCTCGATAGATAACACCTCTGCTTTTGAAGTTCATGTTATTTGAATGAAGGAAGGAAGGAAAATGTCTATTCTTTAAATCATTAGAATGGTATGCACAGTTTATTTAAAACTATAGAATAGATGCTGGTTGTTAAAGTACTGCAAGCAGAAATGTGGCTGCCATACATATAAATCTGAACGAATACAAGCAGGGAGAAGGAAATCATTTTAGCAAAGAAACAAATCGTCTGAAAACATCTTTCCCTGATTTTTATTGTATTTTTATGTTTAGCTGTTGGTTCTACAAATGACTATTGCTTTGTTTCCCGCTGGTTTTACGGTTCGACTTAATGGACAGATATTCAGTGCAGATTAGAGACATTAGACATTTTAATGCAGGGTGACGCATCCTTCCTGATGAGCAACAATTTTGATCACAAATTCGGTATGGAAGGCATAAAGGCCATTAATGCACTTGAAGGGAAACTAAGTACTGAGCTTGAAGCGTAGTTACACAGAGAAAAAGGTTTGAATATGTGATTAAAACCAGAAGTTTTCCTTTGTTGCCTTCCTGTAATGTTTATGTGTAATCTTCGTTTCTTCAAATAGATTTTTTATTTAAATTTGCATACATTTTGAACAATATTTTTTTTAGATAAAAGAAAGCACATAACAAAAAAACTACAGGAGGCAATCCTGCACGGCAGACACATTGGTGAGCACGTTTCCACGTCCCCAATCACTTTAGGCTACACGCTCTCCCTGCTGTCTGTTGCTGCGTCTCTTTGAAACCTCCACTGAGTGCCTGATTGATGTGAACACCGAGGCATTATTTGGCGTAAGCATCCACAGCTGCACTCGCGTCAAACACGAATCTGTTTCCCCTTGTTTCATCAAAGCAGCGTACCTCTCACAACCTGACACTGCGGACTATGACCCCCTCCCTGACCCTCTTCTTTTTTTTTTTCTATTTTCTTTTCTATTTATGAATTAAAATATTTTTTCCTTATTTTCATTATTGCTAATTATCATAATGATTCAGGTGAAAATGATTCTTTAAAAAGAAGAGGACATAACTGGTTAATATTTCTGTTCATGATGCATCAATAAAAGGAATTAATTTAAACGTCATTGAATTTAAATCATAGTAAATAGCAACGCAGTGTAAGAATAACCAGGAAAATGTTTAAAAGGGTAATACTTTATTTTCATCATTTCATATAGAACTTAAGATTTTCTAGAAAAGGATTATATTCTAGCTTTAGAAGAATAAAACATTTATAGAGAATTTATTTAAAGGAAAGCCATTAAAGCATAACAAAATCCACCACAGGTTTTATATTATGGAAAAAATTACCTTGAATAGTAATTTTCCTTAAGCAAT
This sequence comes from Cyprinodon tularosa, assembly GCF_016077235.1. NCBI lineage: Eukaryota > Metazoa > Chordata > Actinopteri > Cyprinodontiformes > Cyprinodontidae > Cyprinodon > Cyprinodon tularosa. Next base: position 708,733 of record NW_024039580.1, on the reverse strand, counting down.
TCCAGTTTTAATCTCATTCATTCAGTTTGCCGTGGATGCTGCAGATACCTGCGTACATCCTCCTACGAGCTTCATGATTACCATTTATATTGCAACTCGTGAGAGTATTGACATTTAAAAGTGACCTTTGTCATTCTGTTAGATTTAAAAAGTCTAAAATAATAACTATGAATAGTGCTATCTGACAAAGTCTAAACCCACTGGTCAGACTTAGAAAAGAAGAAAAAGGAAGAGAGAAAATCAAACAAAATTCCTTGTCAGGGTATAGATCTTTGGTTTATTTAAAGTTTTGCATTTGACAGATTTACACCAATTTTTTTTTTCTTGTTTCTCACTGAAACCAGCAGAACAGAAAATGTAAAGCAACGTGTTGAAAAACAAACAAAAATGATTAGAATTGCCTTTCTAAACCTTCTTCAGAATCACTGCAATATATCAGGAAAATATAATTGATTCAGTTCAATTCCTTCCAAAGGGGAATATTCTCACCATTCAGCAAAGTTTGCTTGAATAGTTTCTTTTTATTCCTGCTCCATCATGATGTCTTAATGTGGTTTTTGAAGTTAACAATCTTTGCAACTAAACGTATTCATAAAGTACATAAAACGGACCAAAAAAAAATATCAGCAGCTTACAGAATTTGCAAATATCACTGTTACATTTGCAGCATTGCACACATTGATGCTGAGATGATGAATGCAAATCAATCCATTATGCAGCTTACTGTAGGCCCACTGTCCTTCACGGTTTAGATGTTTCTTTGCTCCAGCTCCCCCTTCCAATGGATGTATTGCCTCCCCCTCACTGTGAAGCACTGAGGAAGCCTGTTAGCCAGGTGATTGGTAGAGGAAAAACGCCTGAAACCTGCAGCACATTGGATCCTCAGGATCAGGATTTAAGAATCCCTTTCTAGGCAATCTAGGAGTGACATTTCATAAGGTTGCCATCACTTCCAGAATGTAACATGTTACATGACAGTTAAAAGGCTTAAAACAAGGGTGTCCAGCGTCGGTACTTAGCAGTGTCCTTCTTTCAACACAAGCGACTGAAACGGCTTAATTACCTCATCAGCATGTGTTCAGGTTTGCAGAGGCCTGGTAATGAACCAATCATTTGACTCATATGTGTTGACGCAGAGCGAACCGTGGCCCTGGAGACCCGACTTTGGACACCGCTTGCTTGAAAAATAAACATGAGTAGCTTTTCTGTTCGGCTGTAATTCTATCTGCTGAAGGTATTACTCCCCCTCCCTCACAGCCTGAATTAACAAAACCACATCATAAAGGAGCACCTCCTTTTTTAAGCAGAGTCTTGTATTTCAGTTATTCCTGCGACTTAAAGTTTTAACTCTTAAATGACTCTAAATGACATTTTAGAGTCATTTGAGTGTTAAAACTTTAAGTCACAAGTTGGGGCGAGGGGAAAAAGAGCGGGATCCAGGTGGAAAAAGTTTCCCAGCGTTCTTGTGAACCTCACTCTTCCAGCTGGTCCAACTTCACGATCCTCCCCTGCGATGCTATCCGCGGCACTGTCTGTCGTCATCTACAATTTCTGGGAGGTGAACCAGAGTGTCTGCGTTAACTGCGACCCACACGCAGATGCCCTGGTTTCTGAGAATAAACCAGGCTCAACAGGCAGCTGAAACCAGTTAGAACTAATGCTACGTTCACACCTAAAGCATCAGAGGCAGCAGGAGCAGCTAGTTTACATGCAAAGTCAATGGTTGACGTGCATTAAGGCGCAGCAAAACGTCCTCCAGTGCGTTTTGAGCAGCAGGAGCAGCGCGTCTGAGCAGCTGAAGCAGCAGCCAATCGTATAACAGCTGTGATGCAAAAAATATTTCACACCTATTGCTGCTAGCGCAGCCTGTTTTGATTTTAAAGGTATATTCCATGTAATAGTAAAGGGCATTGTTGAAGCATCGCTACGCTGCGGCTTCACCATTATGGTGGCAGAGAAGCGCTGTTGCAGTATGGGTAATTACAAACATAGTTGCCCACTTTCTATGTTGTGATTGGTCCGGTCTGTTTTAGACTGGAGAGCCTGAGCCCGGCCATACTAGGCCAGGCTAGCCATTGATCCATATCACTGGTAGAACATCATGCAGGAGAGGAGTCACTGTTATGCTTGTAGTCAGAGCTGCAGCAGAAGAACACAAAACCGATCATTTTTAGATCCAAATAATTCTATAGTGGAAGACAGTTTGACTTAAATATAGGGCTGGACGATCTGGTTAGAAATTATATAAGGATTTATTTAATCATTTTGGGAAATACAACATAGTTCCTATATCAATGTAAAGAATATAAAAGACCCAGAAAAACTTCCTAGAATGCCCACAACAGAATCCTGTATGTTCTGACTTTATTTAGCCAAATTTGTGAAACCTTTCCAATTAACTAAATTATTATCTCTCCTTCCTCGTATTTCTAAGTTAATGGATTCTTGCTTCTTTTGCATCTTCTGACACTGACCTCTTTTTGTTTTTATGTGATCTCTTGTTATATTCAAGAAGAAAAACACACCTAAGAATATGTTCAAAAATAAATTAACTAAAAAACTCATAACTACTTCTGAAAATACAAACTAAAAGTCCCCAGGCAATTCTTAACAATCTGTCTTTTGATGAACTGATGTTGATGTTGTAGCCAGCTCTATAAAGAGGTTTTTTTTCCCTCTTTTTTCCTCTTTTTTTTTTTTTTTTTTTTAATTTTTAAAATAATCCTGTTAAAACTTCCCTCTTCATCTTGGTCACTCATTCCCTCCTCCTCTAATCTTAACTTGCTTTATTCTTTTCTCTTGTAAAAGTCTAGTAAAATCAAAACAGAAACCAGAAACATTTAAAACAGGAATAATGTTTGTTTGAGTGAACCAAAAATGTATGAAGACTAGAAGCTCAGTCAAAACTAAACTAGTAATATCTTAGGACTTCCTTTATTTAATCTGTGGTGACCAGCTTGTGTTCTACTCTTTTATTTTAAATTCTTAAAGCTTTCTACACAATCTGCAAGCAGCATCTTTTCCTCTTTCATCAGTTGCTAAAGTTGGAAACTTTTGAAGGAATGTTTTGGTCATCCAAAACAAGGATGTTTGGTCATTTTTTCATACACACTCATTTTGTGGTTAAAACTAGCCTGCGGCTGAGCGCAGCCTACAGCTAATGGCCACAGGCTCTATTAGGAGAGTCTGAAGTCATTTAACTTGTGACTGATGCTCAGGTACTTCCCATGACATTACGTGTTGTATTCAGACCGAACCTGTGTTTATGGCACGTGTATTTTCTTGTTCTTAAAGAGACTGACGATCCGAATCGTTTACTAGGCTGTGGACCATAAATGAACATAGTTTTGTTTTACCCTGACTGATCAATCGATGGGACTAGGGAAGCAACCGGGGATTTATACAGCCAGTGACTATATTAATAAGCACCACAGCCAGGAAACACAGATGCACAATTACATGGCTATGAGCAAGTACTTGAAGGTTAATAATTTTTTATTTTTTTAATCAGATGATTGAATCAGACAAATATAATAGAAAAATGTGTTGGATATGGGTCTAAAAGTCTAAACGATATGGGTAGTGGTGGCCTAGTGGCTAGGGCATAGAGCTTGGTATCCTGAGCTTGTGATTTCGAAACCTACTCCCAGAGACTGCCACTCTGGGTCCCTAAGCTAAGACCCTTAACCCCCGATTGCTCCCCAGGCTCTGCACAATGGCAGCCCACATCCCCAAGGGGATGGGTTAAATGCAAAGAGTGAATTTCCTTACACTGTACTTGTGAAAGTGTATTGACAATAAAACACTGGAGGAAAAAATTATCAGTTATTGAATATATTTTTATTGCGATATATATTAATATTGTTATTGTGCAGCCCTGTTTGAATGGAAACCTAATGTTCATGAATTCCACAAATAATGTGTTCTACGCGGCTTTTATAAAATACTTAAATTACTACTTTTGCCTGTTTATATAAAGGCCAAATAAACTGATATTGTGCCACGATTTCAATTTTCATTGTTAATTTTTGAATGGAGTTTAGTGTGTAAATCACATCCATCATGGTGATTCGATTCAGTATCAATTTCCTGATCCAACGATTCGATTATTTTCAATACTCAAGAATACACTACGATGCGATACGATTCGATTAATTGGTTAATTTTCTTTCTTTTTTTTCTTTTTTACCTTATAGGCTAGACTTTGTTTCAAATTTGAAATAAATCAGTAAAAGCTGTGATATTGTTATGCATTTTATTTGAAAAACAACAACAAATAACAGAAGTAGCAAAGTTGTACTCCACCTAGGCCTATGAAAACCTCTTTCACTGAAAAATAATAACGCTTCTGTGTTTACACGAGTGTGTGTTTGCAAGCGGAAAGAGGGTAGTGGCTAAAGGAAACGAAGTAGGAGGCCAAAATAGGTTTAGTGCCACCGAAGCACGCAAGTCAGAACTACATCCAGAAGCTAATGGATAAAAATAGACCGGAGGGGAAAAAAACATGAATCGATACTCTTGCGGACGTGTCGATGCATTGGATCGTTGGCTGTTGGATCGACGCAAAACAATTATTATTAACACCCGTAATGTAGTTTATGAAGGATGAACAATTATGGATTTCTGACAATGTAGTATTAAAGCATTGTGCTTTGAGCTGGTTTTGCTGGACAGGTTAAGCTGGAGTTTTGCCTCTAGTGTTTATGTCTAATTGCTCTTTCTCGAGCAAATATTAATTTACCTAAGGCCAGAGCTATTTTCTGTTGCAGACTGTACTCTGCAATTTTTTTTTCCTTTAATTCAAGACATATATTCTAAACTCAGATAAGAAATAAAGGTTCTAAGACAGATGCAGCTTAAAGAATATAGCACAGTTTTTTTTGACATAACCTAGTGCATAGTAATGGCACCTGGTTGTGCAGGTCACTGGCTAAAGCGCTAATGGGGGATGATCTATCTAATAATGTAATGTCTGCCTGCTGTGGTCGGCCATACTATTAATTCGCCAGTAATAATCCTGTGTAAACGGACATAATCTTTTACGTTTCCTCATTCCTTTAGAGCCTCAACTTTTCACTCTCTGGACTCTACCAGCTGAGTCCATATGGTCCTCAGCAGGTCTTCAGGTCCCGCTATGTTTCCTGTGTGGAAGGTCACTAAAACAAAAACGTGCGTTTGCCCTTAACACACTCGGTGACATTCCTCACAGATCTTCACTCTGCAGCTCTGAACATGTTTTTCAGAAACACTTTTGCATGGAGCTATGAAATAATGTCAGGCTGTTCCATGTAATGACATTCATTTCACAGACGTTTTTAAACCTGGATTAAATTGTAGTTGGATTTAAATACCCAGTTGAAGACTTTAAAAATATCATAAATAGGGGCGTGCAAAATAATTGTCACGATGATGCATCGCCATTCTAATTTTTGTGATCTATTGCATCTATTCTTGACGCCAATTATCTATTCTTAATTTAAAAAAGGAATAAATAAAATACATGCATGGTTGGCGCACATCAGCCAAAAACAAGTGGAATACAACTTCCAGTCCAGTAGATGTCCCTGCGGATGTGTTGACGCCCGCTGCTTTGTATCACAAGCATTTCCGGCTGCAGGATACTAAACATTCATAAACAAAACATGGAGGAGACTGAGAAAATTCGCCCGCCTCCATCACATTTTGACTTTAAAAACAAAGAAGGTAAAAACTAAATTGATATGAAGCACGTAATTTGCAAAAGGGGAAATATACATTTGAATGTTTTGATTTCATTAGTTTAAAGGACCAATGAGGCCATGTAAACGGTACTGATTATTCTTATTTTGTTATTTTAAGTTTTATAAATCCTAAGCTCTTTTGTCAGCGTGTCCACTCCAGTAATAGTGATATTTGTGTCCAGTATTTGTTTTCATGGCAACACCTCCAAAAGTCATTTTAATAAATACAGCAATGTATGAATTCAGTGGCTTTCAGTTATGTATGAATTAAAGACACTATCCAGATTATACACAGCCAGTCAGCCACTGGTAATGGCTGTATTTTTTTCTAACTGTGTTCAGTGAAAATATCGAAATGCATTGTCATGCATCGCAATATTTCAAGTATCGCGATGCATCGTGATTCGAATCGAATCATAACTTCTTTGGCAAATTTTAAAGAAGAGTTATAAAACCACGGCTCCAAACAACAGGGAGGTTTCCCTGAGCGGGAATCAAAGTCATTAACAGACTCACCTCTGAACCTTTTTCAATATTTCCAATTAGATTAGATTTAGACACAAACTAAACAGAGATACTGCTCTGGGTTTGAAGGGAAAACTAACTAATATTTGTCACATGGACACAGAGGGTTGAACTATTGCCTAAGGTTACCAACGGGGGCAGTATAGGAAGAGTGAGGAAGTGGAACGCCGTCATAATGGTACAGAGAAATAATGACAGCACTGGAAGAGATGCACTGGGGGCGAATAAGAGGAAGTTTGTACAACACATGAGTTGCAGAGCTCTGTGAAGATTAAGCTGACTGAGCAGCCAAATGAGTAGCTTTCTCTTGGCTGTAGACGCCTTTTCCTGATGCAGCCTTCTGCTGTTTTGGCATCGGGAGGATAACTGGTACATATTGATCTGTGTATATTGATATTCTTTACAGTTCTCAAAACAATTGGAAGCACTATTTGGAATATTTCTAACAAAACAAGTAAGAAGATTAGCAAAAATGCGTAGATCCACTTCTACATCTACATCTACAGCGTAGGTGTTCTCCTGCAACATTTTCCACTTATGGAAACTTGGAGAAACCTCATCATATAGCAAAAACTTGGGTTAAAGGGATGGTTTTGTCTGTGCTATATCGATGGAGTAAAAAGCAGAGAGGAGAAACTACAGGCGGGAAGAGTAAAACCACACAGTAAAGTCAAGGATGACAAATAAATCAGTATTCATAGCAGAATACAGGAGGCGCTGGAGTTCATCCTCATTTAATATGATGAATGATGACAAAAGCTCCCTTCTGATCTCGCAGCGTTTATCAGCGCTAACTGCTGCTGCAAGTTTGAATTCACCCAACAGCGAAGGGAGAAGCGTAGCCGTTCTTTCCTCTGTGACCTTTAAGGAACCGTACCGGGCCTTCATCCTGCTGACACCCTCCCCGTGTTTGTTTTTCATTACTGGAGTACATCCTCATGGGACAGAGCAAAGTCAACATCCTGGGGCTCGTTTGGCCTCATGGAGGTGCAGCCTAATGTTTCACTGTCATTGCAGGAGTGCCAACTGTCATCATTGGGTTCATCTGTGCCTGTCAATGCAACTATGGATTAGTTAGGTTTAGGTTTGGCTTCCCAAGAGGCTGGGAGGCTTCTTTTTTTCTTCTTCATTCATAATGATCTAAACTGGAAGTGGAGACATTTTACTCCATTTCCTGCAGTGGTTGTAAACCTCAGGCTACCTGCTCTCATTGAGCATCTCTACAACAGAAAATTGCAAATAGAAGCATCTCTCTCACAGCTGATGCACCAAAGGTTTCATGCTGTTGATGCAAACGGATTAATTTTTCACAGGACCTGATATGTTCTGAGAAATTAGCTTCAGAGCTGGTTGATACCTTTTCTGATTTTCTGACCTTTTTTCTGCAGGGAGGAGGAGGAGAGCCTACGCAACAAGATTCGTGCCGACCACGAGCGAGCACTGCAGGAGGCCAAAGAGAAGTTGCGAAAGTCTCATAAGGAGCTCAAGGCTGAGATCCAGACGGAAAAGGCAAAAGTTATGGAGGATCTAAAGAAGAAGGAAGCGGGCCCTAAACCCTTACCCCCTGTCCCCATGCCTAAAGTGGTCGGGGTCAGCGACGGGGAGCCACTGGAGGCGGACATCAAAGAAAAGCGGGATAAGATCAGAGAGGTAAGAACATCTCTGTGTAGAAGTTACTGGATGGTGTGGCTTGATTTAAACTTCCTGCTTGATTCCATCAATGTGCCCCCTAATGGTGAGGGAGGAAACTGTATGCAATCTATTGCACATTTCATTATGTTGAAGCTACAAGCTTCATTGGAAATGTATTTATTTAAATGAATAATTAGCAGTGAAGAAGTGGTTGATGTTTCTGGGTTTTTTCCTTTTGCATGTCAGCATGTTTTCATGGGTATCGCATAGGGATGTTAACTTCTTAGATGTCAGTTAAGGCCCGGCTATTCATTTATAGCATTGCACTGATAAAGATTTACTTTTTGGCAAATGTAGATTTCTTTCGGTTATAGACTCCTTGGTTTTCTTTAGCTCAGGGTGACATCAGTTCATCACTTTTGTTATTTAGATTTGCACTCAACTGATGGACTAGCTAACTGTCTTATGCTACTGGATGCAAACATTTGTGCGTCTTATTTTGAACATGAATGTTTTACAACAAACATGTTTGATTTTCAGTGGACCGTCGTTCACTGACCGATCGCTCAGTGGGTGTGCGCAAACAAGGATTCTACTTTTTCTTTCTCTCAGATGAAAACACAGAAGCATGGCGGGGTGCGGGTGAAATGGCGTTCTTTCTATAAAACTGACAGACGGTAGTAGCCACGTTTGCTCAGCCATGTCTTTGTCCAAATACGTCGTCACCTTTTCTTTTTAGGGCTGTCAGCACAAAATTGCACACATTGCCAAAGCAGCGCGTTTCTTTCTAGCTAGCTTCATATTCCTCTTCTACTGGTTTGGCTTCTGGATAGACGAGTCCGAGTAGCGGCATCTCACTGCGGACCTGAGTACGACGTTGTTTTTAGACGTACAGTGTGAGCAGGTAGATCGCATCAGAGCGTCGTGCCGCACAGTGTGAGAAATACATCATTCACTTGTGATCTCACACAGTGTGAGCTGTAGCTGCTTGCAACGATTGAAAAATCGCGGAGTCTATCCCCGGCTTAAACCGACCATTCAGATAATCACTGCTTTTGCTCCGTTGTTCACGTAACTCCTCCTCCACTGCACGGTCCTTGCGCCATCTTTGATATTAGTTGCCGCTGTCGGATAGCGACAGCCTATGGCGACAGCAGGTTGCTGTGAAAGCAAAGCCCATAATGATGGTGTGTGAGGAGAGCTCACTGCATGCTACTTGGATGTAAAATAATTGCCATCATGGCTTTGTCAAGCTGCTGCCTACCTTTGTGAAGCAGGAAAAAGACTAATACAAAGTGAATCCAGTAGAACTTTTTATTGCCTTCCTGCAATGGGTGACAATAGTTGAATAAACTTTAGGCTCTCAAAATGGTATCGATGCCCATTTTGTTGGTTCTCGCCGATGCCACCATTTTAGTGCTGGATCGGGGCCTCGCCCGATACTATTATGAATGATTAATTATAGTAATTTATAATTACTATTATAAATTATCCTTCAGTCGATCAATAAGATCAATCATCTTTTAGATTTATAGAAACGAAGGCGGCAGATTTTCTCATGGCACCTGTTGTATGAAGGACGATCATAACGTTCATGTTTCTCAGACAGTTTAACTTGGACATGTGACTCTAGTTTGCGTGTTGGAATAATTGCTGTTGCCCGCTGCCTGACTCAGAGCCAGCTCCTACTGACGGCCGCAGCAGGCCAGACAGACAGTGCATGTGCAGAATGCAGATGGTGCTATCTGGTGCTGTTCTCTTTAGACATGGTGCCAGGGCATCAGCCCCTCTGCTCTGCTTTGCTCTCCTTCCTCTCCCCTTTCTGCAAGTTTGCTTGCATAATTGCCTCATATCGTGTCTCATGAAACAGCACTTGGAGTCAGAGCACTCGCTGTGCAGAGGAGTAGACCCGTTTTCTCCAAGCCGCCTTTGTCTCTAAAAGCCTCTTTTGTTCCTTTTCATAATTGCCATGCAGAGAGAATGCCATACACCCCCAAATGAGCAAGGATGAGGCAGCTGTATGGGCAACAGCACAATCCTCCTTTCCTGATTGCCTCACAAATCCAAGGAGAAAACCTCATAACCCTGCAGAACAGTCTGTGCGAGTGGAATACACGAGCTTTGCATCCTTTATGTCTTGGTTGCATTTTGATGCTGAGAGGTTCACAGAGGTGATCCAGCATCCTCTATCAAAGTCGCTTGTTTACAGAAAGCTGTAATTCCCTCAGCATGGAACTAAAACATCCACTAACCTTAGATCTGACGGGTATTTTTGCTCCGTTCTCTGTAGGCTTTGTAATATGGATCCATGAGGTAGAGAAAAAACTGGATAAAATCTATACCTACAGATAATTTAAATGCTTTTTTTTAGCTGATTCGTCTTTAGGTTGAAGCTGACGATCTTGGGATCTCCTGACAATCATTCTAAAAAGAAATATTCCAGGTGTTTTCACATCTGGCTCATCATTTATGTTTGTTGTGATGTTGGATCATCTAAGCCCAGGGTTGGGCTGCAGGATAATAGGAAAGAATGCGATATCTGAGTATCTTTATAGATGTTAAACAAACCTAATCATGTCAGTTAGGTTGCAGTGAAAGAATGGCTTCTGATGCATCAATAACATTAGTCACGATTTTGATGGGTGTGTTTGCAAAATTGCCCAACAGTTTCAGTGCAAAAATAAAGAACAACTTAACTAATAAAGCATTAATCACAACAGATAAAATATTAAACATTTTTTATAAAATGGAGGCAGAATTCCCTAAAGATCTGCAGGACTACTGATACAACATGCATATCGCTTGATCTACAAATGTCTTTTTACAGTTCTGTTTAATAACGCTTATGCTAAAAATGAGAGCATTTAGAAAATGATGCAAATCAAGTTCACACTACTACTGGTGACCCCACTCCCACTTATTACCTGTTAGTGAAGTTGAGTCTGTTTAATCAAAATTCCGCAGCCAGCTCTCATTGTTTTCCTGTATAGTTTGATTTTTGTGGCTTTATTGCCCAGCAATAAGCGCTAAATCATATTTATGGTGTTGATCACTCTATATGGACTGATCCAACACCAGTGGAAAAGGACATCAATGTCAACTTTCCCTTTAAATGTCAACTGCTAACAGTGACAAGTGATGCTAAGGATTTATTGATACTAATACACCTAATGATGCTCTTCATTTAGCTGGTATTTTATTAATACCTTTTTATTTTTTCCTTGATTAATCAAAGTGTAAAAAATGAGCACTAACTGGTTTATTAAGTTTTTTAAAGTACTTTAAAATGGAAAGTTTCCTCCAAAGTAGATATGTTCTACTTTGTAACTCCGCCACTTTTCCTGCCAGACCCAAAAACCTGCTGCCGCGACTAAAATAGGCCTGGGGTCGGTCTTAAGCCGGGCATACACTGTGCGATATTTTCAATTGTTGCGCGTAGCTACAATTAAAACTGTACGACGAAGTTGCAGTGTACAATGTGCGACCTGACGATCTGATGCGATCTACCAGCTCACACTGTACGTCCAAAAACCACAGGACTGAGCACCGAGAGATGGCGCTGGTCGGACTCATCAATCTGGAACAAGAAAAACTTCCTTTTTTTTGCACATGCACAGTGCTCGAGGTTCTGGTAAATCCACTCCTAGCTCTGCTCAACAGCAGGATTTTAGTCCACAAACACCTCATGGCGGCCGACTGAATTTCAAAGATGTCTGAATTTCTCCCGACCTCACGATTTCTTATTGGGAGTTGGTCGTGAGAGGCTAATCGCCCCTCGTTACCCCTTGTATACTACACTATGCAGGAATGTTCGATCAGGCTTAAAGTCGGCCCTATCGAAAATATTCTAGCACGACTAGAGAATCGACCTGAAAAGGGCAAAAAAATCTTAGAGTGTATGCCCGGCTTAAGTCGGAACTACATAAGCCTCTGGAGAAACAGGTGGCGGGTGTTCCTATCCCCATTGATTCTCAATGAACTCTAAACACCACAGCCTCATCTAACATGGTTTTTTGTCTATTCAGGAGGTCAAATCAGTTTCAATTATGTTTAGAGCTTAGCAAAGCAGAGCTTCCAGTTGATGGTTGGTTGAAGGATGGTTTCTATGTGCTAGCAGCCACCATATTATTGTTTTAGACATGAAATATATTACAAATCTCAATGCATTCCAAAAAAAGAAAATAAAAGTGGCGGGCAGGTGACGCAGTGGTTCGTGCGCCACGACTCATGTACGGAGGCCTCAGTCCTCGACGTGAACGACCCGAATTCAAATCCGACTTGTGGTCCTTTGTCGCATGTCTCTTCCCCTCTCTCATACCCCCTTTCCTCTAAGCCTATTGTTAGAAAAACAAGTCACTAGTGCTGTTAAAACTAAAAAAAAAATAAAAAAAAATAGAATACAAATCACTTTTTCCAAGTTTGAAGATGTTTCGCTTACCATCCAGGAAGCTTTTTCAATTCAAAATGTCTGGACTAGCGTTGAGTTCGAGTTTTATACAGTAGCACAACAAAGCCTTGTATTGGTTTTTAAAACATGTAAATTCAAACAGACAAATGGGTCCACTCCTTAGGATTGGGGGTCGTTTAGCTTCATTTGTTAGCCATAATGGAATGACTATGACCTGAAACTCTTCACCAGCAAATCTCAATAGAGTTATCATCGCCCTGTCGTATCTTAGTGGTAATTATTGGTTACATTTTGGTCAGTCCTCACATGTGTTCATGTTGTTCACGCCTTTTTTTCATATGTTCAATGTGAACTGCCCAACTAAACATGCAGCAGTCGTGGCCATTAGCCAAATCCATCTGAGAACTCCTGCTGCTTTATTCCAGCCCTTTCTGCAGAAATGTTGCTTTTGTTCCCTTCAAATGCATTTTTCATCAAGCATTCAGGAGAGCAAAATTCAAAACTATTTTTTTAAGCTCTGCTTTTCTGTTGTTTCCTTTGTGACCGACTGGCTTCTGCATGAGAATAGTTGGAATAAATGTGTTTATGTAATTAATGGTGCTACCAGGCCAATTAACCTGTCGCATTGTAAAACAGTGGCTCCAAGCTGTTGAATTGGAGTTTTGATGTTTGTTATATTTGAGTCTAACTAGAAATTTCTAAAGATCTTTGCCAGAAAATGTGGTACAAGAATAACAGAAAATAATAATAACATGATTGATTAAAAATATCCTGATCTGAATTCTGTGCAGACATAACAACCTTCTCTCTGACAGTGGCCCTGCTTTTCTTTAAATTATTTTAAACCAGCTTTCTCTTTATTTGTTTATTGATGCTTTTCCAAACAGCTCCGGTTCTGCACTTTCTTCTGTTTAACAGCCTGAAGATCCTCTATAGGATGTCTGTGATGTAATCAGGCTCTAAAATATTTTTTTTACAGCTAACATTGTTAGAGCAGAATGATACATACACTGACAGGCGAGCTACACAACTTTGATCATATTTATTTTATCCTTTGTGTTTGGCAGCAATTGAGCATTTTAGTCCAACAGCCAGAAGTCCTAACAAAGGGCAGTGTAAATATTCAAATTGTGTGAGCATACCGCAGCTCTTTGAAGCATTCCTGGATTTAAGCAAGAACGGAAGGAACTGTTCGACAGCCGAAGGGGAAAACGGGAGTGAAGGCCGGTTTATGCCGTTCAGTCCAGCAGACAGCTGCAGCTCAAAAAGCTAAAATAGTTTGTTCTTGTTCTGATAGAAAAGTGCAGGAATACCCAGTTGGCTGCAGCTTGTTGGATCTGTGAGACAAACATGGTAGCAGAACCTTGTTAATCCGCAAAGGGGCCCAAGTCATGATTTTGACTTATAAATTCATAATTAACTCAAATTTATGACTGAACCTCATTAATCAGTTCAGTTTATTTATATAGCAGCATTTCACAACACATGTCATCTGAAGGCACTTTACAAAGACAATTCAACCAGATCAAATAGTTGGTTTGGTTAAAAGTTTTCTATCTAAAGCCTCTTTTCTCACTGAAGTTATTGAGTTAACCCAAGTTTTTCAAATGCTAACAATCAGCTGTCTGACTCCCCCGCTGACAAGCTGCATGGCCTCTGTCCCCCCCACTTTTGCATGTCTGGTGACACCATCACGCTGGGTTAGTCTTGATGATGTCACCAGCGGACAGAAATCAGGAAAGTAAACAGTGGAGAGCAACATGGAACGAAGTCAGGGCTTAGTATCCGTACTTTGTTTTTTTCCTTTTGTGCATTCAGTTCCCATTTACTAGAGCTGCGCCATGTTCATCAAATACAAAGTTCTTTGGGCTTGTTAGATCAGATGCGACTGGCACGGTGTATTGGCGTCTATATGTTACGCTCAATGGTGACACATAAATTAGCAGGTCGACCAAACTCTGGTGTTCCCACAGCCGGCCGATCAGAGCCGATGCGATTTTAACACTGGACACTTGCCGAGTTTTTTGAACTTCGTCGACACGGGTCAGTCAGCCATTCCCACTGCCACTAAAAGCAGATTGTTCTCTGGTTTAAACCGGCTATTTGGCCAGTGGGAAAGGGGTATAAGGAAAACCCGCTGATTGCATTGACTCGAAGGGCATCCCTCACACCAAGCATGCTTATAGTGACAGTGGAGAGGAAAAACTCCCTTTTAACAGGAAGAAACCTCCAGCAGAACCAGGCTCAGTGTGAGCGGCCATCTGCTGAGGCCGACTGGGGTTCAAACCTAACTTCACATTTAATACATTTATTATGACATTTCATAATTATGACTATAAAAGTCAACATCATGACTTTTTTTTAATCTCCTTTTGACTTTGAGTCTCATTATTATCACATTAAAAATCGATATTCTGACAGAATTTCATATTATGATTTTATATCTCATAATTGTGTGTACTATGTGGCATTTATCTATTTAGCTTTCTTAGGGAAATTAGCTCCCATAGTTATGTTTGCTAGAGCAGGTTGAAAAGGACCAAAAATATTCATCTATTTTTTTTTTTTGTAAAGTAGAATTAAAACTCCTTTTAATCCAAGCTTTGTCAGTAACGTCTCAATTTTTAACAAACAGCTGTCGACAAATTGGAGAAATAGCTCAGAAATAACCTACTGTTATCAATAAAAACATAATTTGACTATGATATGCTTGAGATGATGTGTTGTGAATTGGCGCTTTATGAATAAACTGAATTGAATTAATTATAACAAAACAATTAACAATTAAAACAATATCTCATTTTGTATCTTGTGGACAAAAGAAACAGATACTTCTTTGGCAATTACTGTGTTCATAAGCATTAAAGACCATTTTCCCCTATAAAGGCAGTGATGGCGGAGGCCGTCCTCATCATTAAAGGTTCAGGAAGGTTCTGAAGAGCATGTTTGGCCTCCAAAGCCCCAGATCTCCATCCGACCGAGCGTCTGTTAGAATAAGCACCTTCCTAACACGTTGAAGGACTTGCCGCTAACATATTGGTGCTGCATACCAAAGCACAACTTTAGGAGACTGTTGGGGTCCATGATTAGGCTGGTCGGGACTGTTTTTGCATCTAATGTTGGCCCAAAGCTTTAAGGTTTAAGGTCTAAATGTGATGGTTCAGGTGGAGAAATGGGAGACGAAATAGTAAACAAACGACCATAGGAAGGAGTCGATCAGTCGGAGCTTTTTAGAAATGGACACTCCTCTAAATCTGCTGACCTCGTTCTCCTCTGTTTGGCACTGATGGGGAAATATTTAGCTTCTGAATGTGGAACTGCTACCTGCTTTTGTCTCGAGTATCACAGGTTGCTTGTTGATGTTTTATGGCAGCAGACTTTTAGCGGCTCTTTAGAGCAGCTGTGTTATGGCGAAGCTGATGGGAAACAGAGCTTACAGCCTTGGGTTTCGTCGCCCCTTTTATTGTGCAGCTGTGTAGAAATCAGATTCAATTTAGGAAACGTCTGATTGGTTGGAAAACCCAAATTGCAGGTGTGCTGTGAAAAAACAACAGAAACGGCCCTCTGAAAGCACCGCTTGTCTCACTTACCCCTTATGAGTGAATAAATTACGCTCATTTTACGGGTTTTTAGGGAAGAGCTTTCTCTAAAAGCCACAGCAAGCAATAAAACACACCAGGCTGCCAGAAGTAAATGGTTCAGTTGGAATCTGTGAACTCAAGCCTTTTGAAAAATAGTCTCTTTTGTTGGATAGTTAAACAAAACTATTTTTGAAAACAACTTTCTGTCGTTTCATTAATCCAGAGGTTTAGGATATGACCCATAACTCAAATCTAAATCACACCAATGATAAAATCCTTCCAGCTCTGATTTATGACAGATGATGATACGGGATGACGTGTGTCACCTTTCTCTTTTTTACAAAACACACCAAAAGCCCAGTTAGGATGCAATGATGGAGACGGAAGATGAACCAAATTTTCTGGGCCAGTTTCACCTCCTTTCCTTTCATTGACCTCAGATCTATAGATGGTGTTTTTAGCAGATTGTCGTTCCTCTTTGTGAAGGTTTAAATCTGAACCTATAGGAACAGGCTTCTAAAATATTATTTCTTCAATAAAAATGTATTGCTATTGCAACAGCCTACATGTAAAGTGGAGTAAAGTGTAATGAATAATTAGCTAAGTTAGCTCTACATCAGTGTTTTGCCACTCATACTGCAGCATGGTGCGTAGCTGCAGGTGGATCAGAGCAACGTCTCTGGGTCAGTCTGATCATAAGAGCAATGAACATCACCTCCAACATGGAGAAAGGATCAACAGAGAAAGGAGGAAAAAAAGACGATATACAGGGTTAGTTAAAGGTAATAAATAGAATAAACTCAAGTTAATTTAAAGGTTGTAAATGGTAACAAACAGAATTTGACTAGGAAATTTTCCATCATTCCTTCAATGCATGCAAACTGTATCATTAGTGCTGGCTTTTTGGTGTTTCACAGTAATTTATCTATAAAATCTGGTTAAAATTATAAATATTTATGGCAGGACCTGAGTTGACGTTGATGGTCTGAATTGGTTCTGCTTGCTGATCTGCTGTGTAAAATGCACAGTGATGGGAGCATCTAGAGTCATTTTGAGCCTCACCTCTCAGACATTGCAAATTTTGGGCGAAGTGGACGACTTCTTAGTCAAGATGTGCATGGTTGTAAAATTATTGTAGAGATGGTAAAACAGGTGTAATCAATACTGATGTTGCTGTATTGGTAAATGGTTTTTACTAATAGCACTTTTTCAAGTCAGGAGACTTGACCAAAACACTTTACACTACATTCAGTCATTCTCTCACACACTGACAGTGGCAAACTACATTGTAGCCACAGCTGCCCTGGGGCTCACTGACAGAAGCGAGGCTGCCATACACTGGTGCCACCAACCCCTCTGACCACCATCAGAAGACAATGCAGCTCCAGCGTCTTGCCCAACGACACTGAAACACACGATGATACTTAAAACGTCAAGCCTTCGATTTTAGGGCAAACTCCAACATCTGACGACACTGTCGCCCGATTGACCCTGTTAATAGGTGTAGCATACAAAAAAAGCGATCCTTCCCCCAGTACGCTCATAAAAAATAAATCTCCCAGCTTGCTTAAGCTCTGGGATTTCTAAAATATTGCAAATAAATTACAACTTAAGATAGTAGAGCTTGGTACATCAGGTGATATATTTTAGTCTTCTTTTTTTTAAACAATCTGCTTCTACTGACCTTCCTCCTAAACTCATTTAAAAGAAGCACTCCGCATCAACCTATTTGAATTCAACTAGACGCCCTCTTTGATTGGACGGCCCCAGCCTAATTTGCAGGACTTGACGGACTCCACTGGTAATTTATGATTGGCCAGAGGCAGCTAACAGAAAGATTTGACATTGAAGCCTTTTTCAAATACGCTAGAAACTCTGGCAAAGACTTGTGACATGAAGGATTCCTTTGAGAAACACTTTCGATCCACGCAGACAGTGCATCTCTTCACTTCAACGGTTAGTATTTATAAAACATGCTCTTTTGAGATATCCCAATCCCAGTTAGATTTAATTTAATATATAAAGGCCTCTTTTTATGACATGAATTCAGATGAAGCATTTTAACCTTTACAGACACCCTGAGTGAGACTTTCTTAGGAAAGTTTTTCAGCCTTCCCAGAATTGGTCGGTGATTACAGCTAATTGCGGCGCATAATCGCTGCAGAGGAATGAAAAAAGTCCATTAATGATCCTAGCTGGCTCATCGAGTGGGGGTAGGGGGGGCAATGTTTGAGCTCCCTGGAGCTGCCTGTCGATTTGGCTCACCATTCGCTCAGCTGTGACTTCAGTGAAAAAGGCAGCGATTACAGATCTGCGGCCGGCGCTGGAGCATGTGCTGCGTCCCTGCAGAGCCGTGGACTGTGGCTGCAAAGTCCAGATAAATCAATGACCAAAGGAGTCCCCTTTCTGCCGGTTTGAAAGGTACCGCTCTCCCAGACGTGTTGGTGCGAGACCACAGTGATTTCCGATTAAAAATTAGGGATATCTGCAAGAAAGAGATATAAACGTCCCTGTCTTCAGCCTCAACATTCATCAGTCAGTTTTATATTCCTAACCATGTTCCACTGACGGCCTTAAACATTATTCCCACCAGGTCTGTCCATGTATATGAGGCTACATTGTCGTCCATCACTATTTCTTTGCTTCACTTTTCCTTTAACTGTTTCTCTTCCAGCTGTTTGGTCTTTTTAATCTTTTCTGCTGTGAGTTAATTTATGTTCCTCCTTTATGAAACATGTGCAATCATCATCATCATCCTCATCCTCATTATCCTTCTCCTCCTCTGTTTTTCTGAGGAACACTAAGAATGATCCCCCTCATTTAATCCCTTCAAGGCTCATAAATTCCTCTCTAGTTAATTTTGTCAAGAGCCTTGAGAACGCCCATCTGCAGAAATCAGTTTATATTCAGCATCACAATAACTAAGAGTAGAAAATAAGAGTGTTTTTATCACTTTCACGGATTTGGCGACAGGGAAGAAGTCGACCCACCAAGTTGGAATGTAGAGTACGAGGAAACCCTGTGATATTAACGATAAAAGTGTTTAATATCAGATTGGCTTTTATGAATAAAATTATTTTCACTCAACCATGACGACAATGACCAGACACACCTGGATTCATAAGTTTAGCTGCTAATGAAAGACATTAAATAAATTAGCTGCTTTAAGTTCAGGAAGTAGTGGAGTTGCACATAGAGCCTATTGCGTTTTACAGATCACGTTCTCTTCACTGCACTGTTAGCAGCTACATTGTATAGGGCTTGAAGTGAGAAAAACTATGTCAGAGTAAAAATCCCTCCATATTGTGTTTCCCACAGGTAGAGAATAAACTTGTGGTGGGCTGATAAGGGAGACTTGTGTTCTGGATCTTCCAGTTTAATCATAGCCCATTAAGTATGCCATAATTTTTATATTGTTGGAAATATAGGGCTAAAGTAAAGTCTTAATTTATCAATCACTGTAGTAATTAATGAATGCACTAATTAAGAAAGCAAGTGACTTTCACATTTCATTTGCCCAGAAACAATTTTTACTTGCCCAGTATAATGTTTGATAGATATAGTTCCTAATATTCATTTTGTATATATATCAATGAAACAAAAATCATGCCATCTGGGGGAAAATCCCCCGGCTTTTTCAAATCACGCGAGAATGTGTACAAAACAATAAAAATGGCCCGGCAACGCTTCAGGGTCGCTTTCATCGAATGTCAGTGATTTTAAAGTAATTTTGAGTAATAAATAATTTTTTTTTTTTTTTTTTTGCGATCATTGCACTTGCCCGGCCGGCAAATGCAATGAAATTTGTACTCTCCCAACAGTAAAAACTACTAAGATCGAGCTAAGGTTTACATCAAGCCCTGATGGGCATCATGTCCTTAGACAAACACTCTTTTATTTATTTAATCTCTTTTGATTTTTTCTTATTTCTAAGACTCTGATACCCAGAAAACTGTTGGACTACACTCCTCTAAAGTCTTTCTTAGAAAGTACCATCCTTATAAATACCTCTGACTGCAATGTGAAACACGTCAGTAATGCCACCAGTAGCTTTTGGAGTTTTTTCCAGTCAGTAACGGCTTCCATTGAGGAGTGTTAGACCTGATCTGTGATTTCTTGGCTGTTGAAATTCTCAAATTTAAAGTAGTTTTTTTGTAAGGTGTTACCTTGATGAGTCCAACGGTTTTTAGAGAACTTGCCTTGGACCTCGTTCCGAACTATTTAGATCGTTATTAGAGCTGAAAGAAAGTGAGAGGCAAGTTGTCTTCCACTGGTCTGCTGTTACTTAATCCTTTCTGCGGTGTAGAAGTTGGAGAATCCTGAATGTCGTTAGTACAGGACAGACCTAATGAGCTTCACCTATTAGAGCTCTGGTGATTGAGAGAGAAAGACATTGTAGCTGGCAGAAGACGGACTCACCCTTCAGTGGCTCTCTGCCCCTCTGGGCTCCTGCCTCGGTATAACAGCTTCATCTCCACGTTGGCTTCCTCTCTCTGCTATTAAGGCAATAAAAAGACTCGACTGTAACCGAGGGGATTTCTATCTCCTTGGAGAATAATCACAGAATGTGTTTTTGGATCCGTTGCAATGCCTTTTCACTGTTATTTTTATGGAAAATGGTTCAGCTGTACAGATTTCTGCTCCTGGAGCTGTTGAAAAATGTGTTTTATTGCTCATAATTTAGTAGAAAAACTACTCCAACATACACAGAAAGGTTTATCAACGAAGGTACAGGAAAATAAGTCGTCTCTTGAAATCTGCAGCCATGATGGTTTGTCAAAGAGGCATGGCAGAGAAACGGGGAACCTGTGATGGATGGTATATATTTCCTCTGTTGGGTGTAATGTACCAGGGATATCAAAGGACAACATTATCAGAGTTTATTGATTCTCTAGACACTACGTTGTTAATTTGTTTGAGGAAAGTCTTAGACAGGAGAAAACCTTCAGGGAAATAATGCTGATGGTAGTCGCTCTTTTCAGGTGGGTGCTTTTTGTGTTTTCAAGACCTCAATTTGATTCCTTTATTTCTGTGTGCAGAGGAATATAAAAGCAATCAAAAGGTGCGTGATGGTCATCTAGCTAAGGCACTTTAATAAAAGTAAAGCATTAAAACCATCTAAGCTTAAATCGATACCCTTATTTTCAATTCAGTTCAATTAAGTTTTTTTATATAGTGCCAAATCACAACAAATGTCCTCTTAAGGCATTTTACAGATCATTCAACCAGGTCATACAGTCCGATTGGTTCTTAGTTTTCCATCTAAGGAAAACCAGCTAACTGCATCAACTCATTGACTCCAAGGCAATCACTCACACCATGCATGTTTATAATGCTAGTGCAGAGGAAAAACTGGTTTTAACAGGAAGAAACCTGCAGCAGAACCAGGCTCACCATGAGCTGCCATCTCCTGAGGACTACAGGTCGACTTGATAACAATCTGCATTTGGCTCCCTTCCTATTGGCAAAAAAGAGCTGGATCTGGCCCCGCTGGCAATCTGTCTGACCTCTGCCCCCCCAACTGCGTCTATTGACGCCATTCATGGTGGGTTAGCGTTGATGAGATCACCAGTATGACAGGAATCAGGAAAGTAAACAATGGAGAGCAACATGGAGGGGAGCCAGGGTGTAGTAAGTGGTCCTTGTTGTTTTGCTATTTTGTCTGTTTGGTTCCCTCTAACCAGTGCTGCGGCATGTTTATCGAATGTACGCAGAGTTTTTTTGGCTTGTTAAATCACTCGACTGGGGCTATTTTTTGCACTCAATGGTGTCAGGTAAATTACAGTGTCGACCCAAGTCTTATGTCCCCACTGTATAGTGATTGGAGCCGAGCTGTTTGAAGGTGATATTAATCCGTGTTGCTTGCCGAGTTGTTCAACACGGGTCCACACGGGTCCGTGAGCTGCTCATACTGCCATAAAAGCCGTTGTTAGCAGATTGATCTATTTTTTTTTTTGGGCCAGTGGGAAAGCAGCATTAAAGTATAAATCTCCCATTTTATCCAAGCTTTTTACAGTTAAATTTTTTCTGTAAATTTACAGTATTGTCCACTCCTAAGAAGAAGACTGGGTACCAGCCTTAACGTTCCCCTGATGACCAGTGGAAAATGTTGACTTAATTTTAGTTTGATACATAATCACTGTGTCGTATCAGTTTTTGATCAGTTTGTGAATAATAGTAAAAATAATAATGGAACTTTATTGATCTCACATTGGAGAAATGTATCTCTGTATTTAATCCATCCCCTTGGGGGAGCAGCTTCCTGGGCTGCCATTATGCGGCGCCCGTGGAGTGTGGTGTTAAGGGCAGTGGCTGCTGGCCAAAAGAAGGCGTTAGGGCTCCGCCCCACCCACCCAGTGACCATGATTAAAATATAAAAAAATATATAAATATTGTTTTTTTTATAATTTAATTTTAAATTAACATTTGAAATATTTTGAAGTATATTAATATGTATTTTCTAGATGTGCAAGATAACTATTTAATCTTTAATGACTAGTAAAGTGTCATTCCATTTTTTGTCCCATTGGTGACATATTTCCACCCTAGTGCGCAAAAATGTTTTCCAATTGACTCTTGTTAAAAGCTGTCCATGCACAGTAGCTCCTCTGCAATACAAAGGTATAGGAGAGTTTGGGGCGCAGGAGAGCTGCGCCCTGAGGTGACAGAAAGTGTATTTGCTCACCTCCTCCCGCCACAGCGCAGACATTTTTGCGGGTGATTGACAGGTCGAGTCGCAGGACCTGTAGACGCATTGGAGAGAAAGAGAGAGAAATGGCGCAAGAAATGTCCTTTTCCAGGACCTGGTTTAGCGATAAGGCTTGACTAACAATCTGGGATTCACATGGAAAATAATATAATATAGTGAACTTTTTCTAGATGTTTGTTAATTTACATAGTTGCTCTTAAATACACATTCTCAGAAAATAAAGTTTTTATATATTAAAGTATAAAGCTGACTAATAGCTTCTCCAGTATTAAACTGGTACATTATTCTTTTTAGTTTGTGACACAATATTGGACCATGCAAAACACAGATTTATTTTCACAAAGCCTCAGAAGGGCAAGATTTATGTACCAAAAGTAAACTTGTACATGAAATTATGTTTTTTTTTTTTTTAAGAAAGTGTTTTTATAATGTTTTTTGTTGCTGCAATTCATATAAATATACTGATGTAATAACTTAACATACGTTTGATTGGTTTTTGGTATACGTCTATTTTTAATTTATAGCCCCCCCCCGGAGAAAACTCGACCAGTCGCCACTGGTTAAGGGTCTTGTTCAGGAACCCAGAGTGGAGGCAGTGGGGATTAATCGGTACTTGCAACCTTCTCAGAGCACATGCACACAGCTCTAACCACTAGGCTGACACTCCCCCAGGATAAGAACAGATTCTTATCGTGTCCTCAAGTAAAATAGGTTCTAAGTAGAAATTGATCTATTTTTGGCCAATAGTAAAGTTTTTTTTTTTTGCTGCTCCCTCAATCTGCTTTCCATTTCTAATGCTGTCTTTGATGTATTAATTATTTAAACTCATTCTTGTGTAACTTGTGTAGTGGTCATTTATTTTTTATCATGTAAATGGAGGAAGAGAGGCAATAAATAATCTGCCTCCAACAATCTGCTGCACGAATCTTTTAGGCTGATGTCAGAAGATTTGGCATTGGCCTTAAATAAACCTGCAGCGGTCGATCTCTGGTTTAAGGAGCCTCCTTTATTTTTCTGGTGGTTTTCTTTAGACTAGCCTTTTGCCGTTGGATGCTCATAAATCAGATCATTTAAAAGGGTTTTAGTGAAAAAGCTTCTGTTTTTATGGAGGCAATATTTACTTAGCCGGACCGGGAAGTGGCCGGGTTCCCATAACATTGGCTAATGGTGCCAGTAGCATCATGCCAGTTTTTGATCAGTATCCAGATAGAAAACAGATCAAAATTCATGAGAAATTTAAACTTAACACCCCAGCAGGTGCATCGTGGTTCCTCCATTGTCCTCTCTGCAGACACCAGTTGGTAAATAGTGATTGCACAATCCCACATTTGAGACTGTTTGAAATGCCACTTTGCTAGAAATAAATCGGATTCAGTCTGAGTTTTATGATAGGATCAAATCGTATTTCTTTGTGGAACTCTGCAGTAATTGTAAGGCTCCATTTCTTAAACTCTTATTTTATATTATGTTGACACTGCAAGCAGCAAAGGCAGCAGAAGGAACACAAGCAGCTAGTGTACATGCAAAGTAAATGGTTGACGTGCATCTTGGTGCAGAAAAAGGTCCTGCAGCGCGTTTTGAGCAGCATCATGACGTTCTGAGCATCTCACGCGTGCAATTGGCTTCAGAAGCAGCAGCTGCTGGAGTTGGAAAAATTGACCTCACTGCATGAAAAGTGAGATTTTCGTCCCCGTAAACTCCCGCAGATCTCCCTGATTTTCGTCAGTTTCCGACAATTTGCAACCCGCGCCTGTCCCCGTTTGTCAGTGCCACAAATTGTTGGGAACGGACTCTGACGTACACTATATTGCCAAAAGTATTTGCTCACCCATCCAAATTATTGGAATCAGGTGTTCCAATCACTTCCATGGCCACAGGTGTATAAATTCAAGCACCTAGGCATGCAGACTGTTTTTACAAACATTTGTGAAAGAATGGGTCGCTCTCAGGAGCTCAGTGAATTCCAGCGTGGAACTGTGATAGGATGCCACCTGTGCAACAAATCCAGTCGTGAAATTTCCTCGCTCCTAAATATTCCACAGTCAACTGTCAGCTGTATTATAAGAAAATGGAAGTGTTTGGGAACGACAGCAACTCAGCCACGAAGTGGTAGGCCACGTAAACTGACGGAGCGGGGTCAGCGGATGCTGACGCGCATAGTGCGAAGAGGTCGCCAACTTTCTGCAGAGTCAATCACTACAGACCTCCAAACTTCATGTAGCTCAAGAACAGTGCGCAGAGAGCTTCATGGAATGGGTTTCCATGGGCGAGCAGCTGCATCCAAGCCATACATCACCAAGTGCAATGCAAAGCGTCGGATGCGGTGGTGTAAAGCACGCCGCCACTGGACTCTAGAGCAGTGGAGACGCGTTCTCTGGAGTGACGAATCGCGCTTCTCCATCTGGCAATCTGATGGACGGGTCTGGGTTTGGCGGTTGCCAGGAGAACGGTACTTGTCTGACTGCATTGTGCCAAGTGTAAAGTTTGGTGGAGGGGGGATTATGGTGTGGGGTTGTTTTTCAGGAGCTGGGCTTGGCCCCTTAGTTCCAGTGAAAGGAACTCTGAATGCTTCAGCATACCAAGACATTTTGGACAATTCCATGCTCCCAACTTTGTGGGAACAGTTTGGAGCTGGCCCCTTCCTCTTCCAACATGACTGTGCACCAGTGCACAAAGCAAGGTCCATAAAGACATGGATGACAGAGTCTGGTGTGGATGAACTTGACTGGCCTGCACAGAGTCCTGACCTCAACCCGATAGAACACCTTTGGGATGAATTAGAGCGGAGACTGAGAGCCAGGCCTTCTCGTCCAACATCAGTGTGCGACCTCACAAATGCGCTTCTGGAAGAATGGTCAAAAATTCCCATAAACACACTCCTAAACCTTGTGGACAGCCTTCCCAGAAGAGTTGAAGCTGTTCTAGCTGCAAAGGGTGGACCGACGTCATATTGAACCCTATGGATTAGGAACGGGATGTCACTTAAGCTCATATGTGAGTCAAGGCAGGTGAGCAAATACTTTTGGCAATATAGTGTATGTGGAGAGCGATCAGCTGTACTAATGGCCCTAATTAGCATATAAATGCAGCAAACCCGCACGGCTGGCCAGGTCTGGCTTGAATAACCTACTCAGTATTGGCTGAAACCACTATTCTCAAACAAGTAAAATCGCTCGTGATTGGCAGCAAAACCACACGTGGCCACGCCAGGCTTTAATTTTCTTACTGAGTATTGGACGGAACCACTTCTTTTTAAACAAGTAAAGTCGCTCGTGATTGGTTGGCATATATATATATTTACATATAAATTTACATAAATATATATATTTATTTATTCATTTATATATTTATTCATTCATATATTTATTCATTCATATGCTGTGTATTTATGTTATCCTACACTACTACACAATTATTAGGCTACCATCAAGGACATGAATGAATTTATACAGGAAATGAACATTTGCCAGGAAGCTGTTTATGCAAAGAAAGAGCTTTATTAAAACACACACACACACACACAACTATATACAATACGTATCCAAACACTTGCGTATCCAAAAATTACAACTCCTTGAACGGTCCGTTTGCTTCCTCGGGGTTGGAGGTAACTGGCAGCATTCCCTCCGAGGCAGGTCCGATGTGCAGACGCCTACTGTGCGTGGCCCTGTACTTCGGCATCGCTTCTAACCGGGACTGCAGCTTAACACAGAGTTCAGTGAGATCCGGCCTACGAAATGGCGGCGGCCATTCCAGAGTTCCACTTCCTCATCAGCTAGCACACTCTGCCTCGATTCCAGCAGCTGTAAAAAAAAAAAAAATTGGAAAAAAAAAACAATGAATCAGCGCACTGCGTATGGACACAACAAATCTATCAATGCACCTAAAAAATAGTCACCAAATAAAGTCTTACTCTCTTTCTTTTCTGAATGCTTGGCAGATTCCGCGGGCAACGTGTTCTCAGGCTGCGTATATCTGAAGCTCCTGCGTACCGTCTCATAATACGTCTTACAGGCAGCTGGAAAACAATTAAATGAGAGTGGTATGAATAATAGGAGATTAGTCTGTGAAAACAAAATGTACAGTTATGATCGGTATCCATCCGTATCTATTTCCTTTTACCGCAGAATGACAGCATATTCTTTAACTCTTACCCTTGCTCCGGTTCATAGCGCCTGCAATTTGTCTCCGAGTTGTGAAGACGGCGTACTGCTTCCTGTAAATCACAAAAAATACACTTTAATAAAGCTTGTTCTTGCAAGGCTACTATTAGCCGTAGCTTTAGGCTAGGCTGTTATTAGCCGTAGCTTTAGTCTAGGCTGCTATTAGCCGTAGCTTTAGGCTAGGCTGCTATTAGCCGTAGCTTTAGGCTAGGCTGCTTTTAGCTTAGCAGGCAGTAATCAAACATATTTACCGCTAGCTTCTCTTCTTTGAGTTCGTCTCTCCCGCACAGTTGTTCGACTGCAGAGTCGCCATCGCGTCCAAGAGTAGTTGAAGGCGAGTTGAACGGGGGACGTCGTCCAGCCATGGATCACGTACCAGCAAAATCCAAACAAAGGAACTGGAGATAAAGTTCTTCTGAGTATAGCTCCTCCAATCACATACGAGGTCATTGTTATACGGAAGGACTCGCGAGATTACCTGCGTCATCATGTTTTTGTTTTTTTTTGCTTTATTGGCAATTCCGTGTAACAATACAGAGTAATTCAAACATCAAACAAAGATACACAGCAGTTGGTGACATTATAACTTAAAAAAAATGAGACATATAATGTAAAAAATAAATAAAAATAAAACAAGGGAAACAAACATATAAATAAATAAACAAATAAATAAAATAAACATAAAAAAATTATAGCTAAGGGTTTACATTGAGTTTATGGTCATTTCACTTTTTGTAGCTTCCTGTCCTAAATAGTCTTTAAGGAAACATATTAGAAGATGCAATACTGTATATGTGAGAGAGGAGTTGCTGTAAAACAATGGTTTACCACAGATTTAAAACTAGTAATAGCATAAAGAAAAATGAAAATTCTACAACAGTCTTTAGACTTTTTATCAGCAATTACTGTGGGTAGCACAACTTGTGTTACAGAAAATAGCAGGCTTTGGAGATATGTTCTGGAGAATCTTGATTTATACCATACTACCATCTTGATTTATACCATACTACAGAACATTTCAAAAGGCCGCTGACTTTTTCTAAGTGAAACCCTGTCAGAGCTCTCCTTAGATATCAGCCCAGTTACAGTT
The DNA here is from genome assembly GCF_016077235.1 of Cyprinodon tularosa. Lineage (NCBI taxonomy): Eukaryota > Metazoa > Chordata > Actinopteri > Cyprinodontiformes > Cyprinodontidae > Cyprinodon > Cyprinodon tularosa. The sequence goes on along the minus strand of NW_024039580.1, from coordinate 680,905 downwards.
TGCCCTGCAAAAATAATCTGCTCTCTTGAAAATCTCAAACTCTCGCCACATTTCAGGCATCGAACATAAACATTTTTTTTGTGAAGAATCAACAACTAGTTTTAAGTGTAATTAAATATATTGGATATTTTTTAACTTTTTTAACAAATAAAAAACTGAAGGATGGGGTGTGCAAAATGAATCGGCCCCTTTTACTTTCAGTGCAGCAAACTCTCCCCAGAAGTTCAGTGAGGATCTCTGAATGATCCAATGTCGACCTAAATGATACTAAATAGAATCCACCTGTGTGTAATCAAGTCTCCCGATAAATGCACCTGCTCTGTGATCGCCTCAGAGGTCTGTTTAAAGTGCAGAGAGCATCATGAAGAACAAGGAACACATCAGACAGGTCCGAGACACTGTTGTTGAGAAGTTTAAAGCTGGATTTGGAAATAAAAAGATTTCCCAAGCTTTAAAAATCCCAAGGAGCACTGTGCAAGGAATGCACATTTTACCTTGCTGATTCTGATTCACATTTTACCAACTGATTCTGATTAAAACTAATTTTTGAAATAAATTATATTGTGTATTTTTTTACATAACATTTACCATTGCTAATGGCATACACAGTAATCTAGCGTACTTTAATTAAATAAATCAATTCAAGCTAAAATGTAAGAGTCTATAATTAGGTCATACTGAGCCTGATCTATTTGTACCATCTATTTGGGGGATATTTATTGCCACACTTTGGGCCACTTAATACCAATTTAGCATAAATTCAGTCAGTCTTTCATCTATACTATCTAGTTTGACTCCAAAATCCGACCGGAGTAGTTTTAGCTCTTCCAGCACTTCAGCTATGCTAGCCATATTAGCTTCTTCGCCGCACGTTGCACTCGATGTTGTTTTGATGGCTGTCTTGCGTCTTTTTGAAAATATTTCGCACTGTTTCACAGACAACGCTTTAGACATATCAGTGTCGTATCTTTCTAGCCTTACTTGCAGCTTTTACAAGGGTTTTAAAAGAATGTTTCGAACGCTGTCCTCGGAGTTCTTCACTGTACTGCCATCCCGGATCTCGGTCACGTGACCCCCCCCTATGTTACTATGTTACTTTTTAAGAGGCAAATTTCAGTGCCTATTTCATCAGAATTGCTGGACAAGTTTCGCACAAAATATTTGCACTAGTTAAAGCTGTATTTACATCCCTATATGAAGAGTGTTTATTGATTTCTCATAGATTGCACAGATTACATCTTGACTTGCACTATATTTGCCGTTGCATAATAGTTTTTGTTTCTAAAGACTTTAGAAATTATACAAATCTATTGTTTAGTATTGTTGTAATATTTTTTTTAAAACACAAGTTAGTTTCTGTGTGCTTTCTTTTTTCTTTTACTTTATTAGACCAGTCAAGATTTTAAAGTAATAAAACTGCACTAAGATACAGTTAGAATTTTTGTTTATTTTGACTCCAGTTACTTGAAAAATGTAACTAATTTGTAATTGTTTTACTCAGGAGTTATTGCATTGTTATACTCTTTGGTGTGTTTACAATATAGAAATTAAAAAAATAAGTTTGTTAGCACTGCTTTAATTCTCTAATTTTAATAAACTTGTTAATTTATTAAATTGTTCTCTTTTTTGCATGTAATTTAAGTTATGTTGGTCGTATCTAAAAAATTGTGATAAAATCGAGATCACAATAACAAAATAAAAAAATTGTGATATTTTATTTTTGCCATATCGCCCAGTCCTAATTCAAACTGATTTGCTTTCATTATCAATGCTGAGCGATTGCCTGCATTTTCGCTTTGTAATGAGAGGGTGTCAAAAAAAAAAAAAGAAAAATTTGGAAAGGCATTTCCAGGGAAGGCTAAATCTGCAGCCCACCACCAAGCAGGGAGTGAGAGAAAAAGTGCGATTGCAGGATAAATTAGAGAAGCGCAAAGATAGATTTAAGAAGTGGATTGCATTTCCAAACTCCACTACTGCTGCTAGTTTTGTTGCAAGGATGGAAAACCATCCACAGATCAAACAGGTAGCGCTTTGATGCAGGTATCTGAACTTTCTTCCATTTTTTCCCCAAATCCTAAAAATATTAATCAGACCAAGGAACGATGGTGACGGAGGATGTGGGATTTCGGGGTTAGAGAGCACAGCTCTGATGTCAATTCCTGCTTGGTTCCTCATGACTCAATAAACTCCTCCCAACAGAAACACGTCCACCATAGAAAGATTTCTTTATTGTGTTTCTATAATTTCATCAGTGCAAGAAAACTTCAACCGCGCAGTGAAGGTGGTGCTTTTGAGTTCGATATAAAATATCATTCTGGACGCAGCAATACCAATGCTAATGCACTCTCTCCCCAGCCAACAACAGGTACCAGCCTGGCAGAACTCTTGTCGTGCACCTCTGTCCCAGAGGTCCTTTGGTGTGCCCCATGTCCTGTTCCAGTGTCAGCAACTCAATCTGTGGTGGTTCTGCCATCTCATTCTTTGTCTGACCTTTGTGCTTTGCAGGAAGCTCAACCTCTCCTGGAGAACATTTAGGGCTTTTGGAAAAGGCAGGTTTATCCTACGCCTGAGGAAAGACGGCGATTTCCCAAACTGTCCTTTTTTCTTTTAAACAGTGGGGTCGTCTTGTGGAGACATATGGTGCGGTGTACCGTCAAGTACAACGGAGATCTTAGAGCTTGTTTTGCCATCAGTTCTTAAGCAGGATGTTGTGACCCAATTAGATCAAGAGCATGGACAGCAGGGTGTGGAGCACACCACCGAGTTGGTACGGTAGCGCTGTTACTGGCCTGGGATGTCTAATGACATTAAACAGTGGGTACAAGAGTGTCAACTTTCATGGGCAACCTGTTAGCTTCTTGGTCAAATGAGAATGTTGCCATTGATTTTACCATGTTGGATCCTTCACGAAATGGTCTGGAAAACGTTCTTGTAATTACCAATGTATTGAGTAAATACACCATTGCTGTCCCAACTCGGGATCAGAAAGCAGCCACTGTTGCCCAGGTTTTGCTGACTGAATGGTTCTTCAGATTTTGGGTTCCAAGCTGCATTTATTCAGATCAGGGTCGGAGTTTTGAGACTGCCTTAATTCAGCAGCATGGGGTTAAAAAGACATGCACTACCCCTTACTACCCTGCTGGAAACGGGCAGTGTGAGCGATTTGACAGCGCCAATGTCTAGGAAGCGAGATTGGGCTTCCTGTCTTCCACAAGTACTTTTCTGTTACAACACTACCCCTAATCAGAGCACAGGCAAGTCTCCTTTTTTTCATGTTTGGTCGTGAACCTATTTTTATTATTATAATTATTATTTTTTTTTTTTAAATAAATCTTTGTTTGCTTAAAAAAATCAACATAACCCTACTAAGTGTTTGTTTTTTTTCCATCTCAGATTTATAATGTAACACCTCTTGTCTATTTTCCTGTGACAAAAAACCCCGTTGATTATTTGTGAGTTCTCCTTTTAATCAAGCTGAATTTTAGAAACTTTCCCATCTCTGCAATATTCCAATTAAAGAAACTGTTAATTACTTAGGAATAACATTAAACAAAAACAGAACACTAGCTGTAAACAAAACATGGTCTCTACTAGGGGTGTGGGAAATAATCGTTTTGGCGATATATCGTGATATTCGGCTGCCCAATATAATATCGATCTTTCACTTCTTAGTATCGATTAAAAAAAAATAAAATGGTTACATAAAACATTGATGGGAAAATGGGCTACCTCTGCACCACCACTCTGGCAGAAAGCGCTGTGGAGCCCTTTAACTGTGCGTGCAGCACCAAATCTGTATTTGAGGCAGTCACAGTGGAAGAAAACCCCAAACAACATGGATAATAATACCTAATCAATATTTTCTGATGAAAATATACAGCACTTGCTGTTTTATCTCATCATTTGATTTTGATAGCTGGGGAAAATATGGCAATATATAGTGATACTGTAGTATCGTGATAATATCGTATCGTGACCCAAGTATCGCGACATGTATCGAATCGCAACACTCATGCCAATACTCACCTCTAGTCTCTACCCAGTAAGTATTTTCTAGTAAACAAGGTTAAAGAGGTTTCCTTTAAGATTATTCACCGCTGTTACCCAGTTCATTTTTTTATTTAAAAATAGAAAGGATATTGATACCACCTGCACTTTCTTTAAAGGTTTCTCTGAATCTGTCTCTCACCTGTTTCGGTCCTGTGAGTACGCCAGGCGTCTATGGCAAGGTATTTGTCACTTCATTCAGTAAAATATTTACGACAAATTAGAATTTTATTTTAAGGATCTTTTATTTGGAATAAACCAATATAGAAAATAACTCTCTGATTTCTTTTTATGTAATCTTTTGCCTCTATTGGCCAAATTTTATATCCATAAATGTAAAATTACTATGACTAAACCGTCATGTATCTCTTTTTTAAAGGAAGCAACAATTTATTTCTCTACATTATGCTCTTCCAAAAACAAAAAGGCTATTAAAACTTTATCTCAATGCTCTCAAAATATTTATGTAATCCCCTTATATGCTTCTATGTGTTCTATGTTTAGCTTTACTCGGTCACTTTACTATTTTAATGTTTATTCAGTTATTTTCTATTTCTAATTACTAGTTTTGTTCAAACGCCTGGCAACAGTTCTTTGGAAATTGTACTTATATGTAGTACTTATATTGTAGTACAAGAATTCTAAAAAACAAAACAAAAGAAAAGAAAAAAAACCCTTACATTGGCACTTCCTAAGACCACACCTACAACTCCGCCCACATAGAATGTTCAGCATAGACCTTCCCTTTGTGATGTCTCCGCCCCCATTCCATTGTGATGTCATAGTTAGAATAGAACAGCCCAGCCATAGCTCATTTGTGATTCCCAGTGGTGTGATCAACAGCTCCACGCATTTCAATTGGTGTAAACAGGATAACCTCTTTGGAAAAACATTTTAGAGATTCATTTTAATTCTTCAAAATATTCTTTAACATTTTTTTCTAAGAAGATATGGAAGATATGGAGAATAATAATTTTTTGGAATCCGAAACAAGCAAATACTACGTTGGAGAAAAACGTAGGCTCTTAGGCTTAGGAGGAACAGCAAGGATTTTGAAGTGTACAAAGCTAGAAACTGGAGAGATTGTTGCAATAAAAACATCAATAGATGACAATGAAGTCTTTATACTTAAGGAAAAAAAGGTCTTAAGAAAAATCAAGGCGCTCGGATCGGAAAACTACAACATAGTCAAGTTTTATGAAGATTTTCGCTATGAATCAACACAATTCCTTGTGTTTGAAAAGCTAGATATCGATTTAGAAAGTTTTACAGAAGAAATTGTCGGTGGTGGGCTACATTTGAGTGATATTCGTGTTATTGCTAAACAGGTTCTGGTTGCATTAAATTTTCTACATAGAAATGGAATGGCACATAGAGATCTCAAGCCTGACAACATAATGCTGGTAGACCGCTCGTCACTAAAAGTAAAATTAATCGATATGGGTTTCACTCAGGAGATAGAAACAATGGAAAATATTAGGTGTAATCCTCTGACTTACATACCTCCAGAGGAAATTTTGCTCATAAAGCCAGATGCAAGTTTAGATATGTGGTGTCTAGCCCTCACTTTGATCTATCTCTACATTGGAGAAGACCTGTTTCACTATAGAACCATGGAAGAAACATTGGCAGCAATTGTTAAAATGTTGGTTGAACCACATTGTAGTTATAAATGTTCCTCTTCTTGTCAAAATGATTTCAGGGATTATGATCCAGAGTTGAAGCTGAAGTCTTTGGATGACCTGCTGAAAATCCGACCACCAACACAAGACCCAATTGAAAGGGCGGATTTACTAAGTTTCATCGATCTTCTAAAACAAATGCTAGTTCCTACACCGCAGGAACGTATTACATCAGCAGCCGCACTTAAACACAGCTTTATTACAATGAACCATTTTTCTGACTTTATCAGCAACAGTTCTTATGATCTTGAGGCCTATGAGGCGATGATAAATTACACATTTGTGACTGCAAAAGGGTTGGGACCCAAACCATTATATCTCAAAGGAGTTATATCCAATTCTGATGAATCTTCGACCTGCAGCTCTGAACGCAAAGCTCCCAATTCTGACAACAGTTACAGTGTCACTTCAGGCAACAACGACCCACCCAAAGGGGATTTGTTTCATGCTAAGACTGGAAAAACCCCAGAAAGCTTGTCAGTGTACAGCAGGACCCTCTCTCCTCAAAGACAACCAGACATTTGCTCCGATTTATACCCAGAATCCCTTGCTGTGACACCCCAACCACCATCAGTTAGTGTCTCTGACCAGAAACAAGCATCACCACCAAGTTCCAGACATAAGGTGATAAACAAACAAGGCAATTGTGAGGAACTGCTCCTAAAAGGATCTGAAGACACCAAATCATCATTTCAAGATATCAACATCTTGCCAACCATTGATGATCCCTCACAGCTAGTTAAAGATAAAACCCAAAATAGTTGTTGGAGGAGAGTAAGAAAATTTTTCTCCAACATGAACTGGTGTTGCCTTCATTTCCCAAAAAGAAAATAATATCAGCAGCATTACTGGAAATTAAATAAAGTTCATGGATTAACTTAAGTTAATCCATTAATTCTGTCTCTTCCTCCCTACATCCCCTTATTCCTTTCTCCATTTATCCCCTCATCTCTCATCCCTACCTCCCTTCATCCCCTCACCCTTTCTCCCTTCACCCCTCATCCCTTCATCGCATAATCAACATTATTTATTTTTTATTTTATTTTAAGTTTTGCCCTATTCCTTTCCATGTGTGGGTTTTCTCTGGGTACTCCAGTTTCCTTCCCACCTAAAAAAAAAAAAAAATTCAAAATTATTATCAAACATTTTACTGAACATTTTATTGAAAAATTTTTTTTTTACTTAACTTAATTGAACAGAAATGCTAAATTAGTAGTACTTTTGTGAATTTATTTGAAAAGATTAAGATAAATGATGGGATTAAATGATAACTTGGAATATGTACCCTAGGTATATCCATGTATAAGAAAGAAATGTCTGAGTTATTTTGCATTTCAGAATTCAAAAGCTGTACTTTACATTTAACAAATAAGGATACTACAAAACTTCAACGCAAGAAAGAGAGTTGTTCTCCCATCCACAAACATTAACCTGCCTTTAGAATGGATATTTCTTTCATTTCCAATTCCTTGATTAAGTCTTGCATTGATAGATTGTCCCGTATTGTTAAGAGATCAGGCAACAGTTATGTACGAGATTAGATCTGGAGAGGTGGAAGTAAAGACATGCAGGTGAAGGCTTAATCTCTCTTTATTTCAAAAATAAGTATTAAAGAAATCTTACATTAGAACATTAAGTCCATTTCGTCGCTTATTTTTGCTTTGGCACCACAGCGCCACTTACAGGCCTGGCATACATTTTGCAGCGTTTTCATGCATTCGTGTGGACGATCACATTTATTTTACGTCTCCGTCTTTACGACAAACGTTTTGGAAAATATCAGCGTTTCGTGTTCGTTTTGACTTCGTGTGGACGGGGCCTTAGTAGAATCACATTTGAAAGACAAAGAAAGCAGTGAAGAAAGTCGTGGATACACTCTTATGTGTTTCTTTATTAGTTCTCTATTTATTGCTGAGATTATTAGTGTTTATTATGTTAAAGTTAAAACCTTAACTCAAACCTGGTGGGCCAGTCTTAATTTCAGCATGTGAGGGCAGGCCCTCCTTAAATCATACTGGCACCAACACTTACTCTCCGGTCGAAGCACCTACCTGTGACAGTAAATAACTAAAGGAGCTCAAGAAGCAATACAAAGTTAACTATTTAAATGATGCATGCAGTATACGCTCACCGGCCACTTTATTAGGTACCCCAAGCTAGTAACGGGTTGGACCCCTTTTGCCTTCAGAACTGCCTCAATTCTTCGAGGCATAGATTCAACAAGGTGCTGGAAGCATTCCTCAGGGAGTTTGGTCCATATTGACATGATGGCATCACACAGTTGCCGCAGATTTGTCGGCTGCACATCCATGATGCGAATCTCCCGTTCCACCACATCCCAAAGATGCTCTATTGGATTGAGATCTGGTTACTGTGGAGGCCATTTGAGTACAGTGAACTCATTGTCATGTTCAAGAAACCAGTCTGAGATGATTCCAGCTTTATGACATGGCGCATTATGCTGCTTAAAGTAGCCATCAGAAGTTGGGTACATTGTGGTAATAAAGGGGTGGACATGGTCAGCAACAATATCCAGGTAAGCTGTGGCGTTGCAACAATGCTCAATTGGTACCAAGGGGCCCAAAGAGTGCCAAGAAAATATTCCCCAGACCATGACACCACCACCACCAGCCTGAACCGTTGATACAAGGCAGGATGGATCCATGCTTTCATGTTGTAGACGCCAAATTCTAACCCTACCATCCGAATGTCGCAGCAGAAATCGAGACTCATCAGACCAGGCAACGTTTTTCCAATCTTATATTGTCCAATTTCGATGAGCTTGTGCAAATTGTAGCCTCAGTTTCCTGTTCTTAGCTGAAAGGAGTTGCACCCGGTGTGGTGGTCTTCTGCTGCTGTAGCCCATCTGCCTCAAAGTTCGACGTACTGTGCGTTCAGAGATGCTCTTCTGCCCACCTTGGTTTTAACGGGTGGTTATTTGAGTCACTGTTGCCCTTCTATCAGCTCGAACCAGTCTGGCCATTCTCCTCTGACCTCTGGCATCAACAAGGCATTTCCGCCCACAGAACTGCCGCTCACTGGATGTTTTTTCTTTTTCGGACCATTCTCTGTAAACCCTAGACATGGTTATGCGTGAAAATCCCAGTAGATCAGCAGTTTCTGAAATACTCAGACCAGCCCTTCTGGCACCAACAATCATGCCACGTTCAAAGTCACTCAAATCACCTTTCTTCCCCATACTGATGCTCAGTTTGAACTGCAGGAGATTGTCTTGACCATGTCTACATGCCTAAATGCACTGAGTTGCCGCCATGTGATTGGCTGCTTAGAAATTAAGTGTTAACGAGCAGTTGGACAGGTGTACCTAATAAAGTGGCCAGTGAGTGTATATAGCCCTTCCTTGTTATTCCTTTGTGACGGTTGGCATATGGTGTAATTTTCTATTACTTCAAACTGTAAAATCCTTGCAACGAAATAAATTAAAATAAAACTAAAATGTTTTCTTTAAACCAAACTACGATGTTCCTCTTATATTTGGCGAATTTATGTTCAAATATTTTGCAAAAATTTGTTGCGGTGCATGATGGGGTTTTGCATCTAAAGGCTAACGTTTCCAGTCTTACATGTATTGTTGCCAGGTTGGGATGTTTCCCAATCTGGCAGTTTAGGATGGCCGTCTATGGGTAAAAAATGTTTTTCTTTAGATTTATAGCCTAAGAGATCGTTTGGTTATCTAACATAACCCCAGTTCTTAGAATAATATGAGCGAGGTGTCTCGCTATGGGATGCAGCCTCCTGCAGCCCTGATAGAAGCATTTATCTCAATCTGCCAATCCTGTTTGGCTGGTGAAAGTGCTCGTCTTACGCCATGCCCCGTAGCTCCGACTACTAAAGCGTGTGCGGATCACGGCACTTCAATTCAACAAGCAAACCTCTTCTCGCCGCCCTGCAAGAAGGGTTGTCTGGTGAGACACCTCGCTCATATTATTCTAAGAAGTGGGGTTATGTTAGATAACCAAACGTTCTTTTTTATAACATTCACTCGGTGTCTCGCTATGGGATATGGTAGCTCCCATATTGCCAGAAGGCTTATCGAACAAGAAACCGGCCGACGGGGAAGGTCCACAAGTTCAGTTATGACTCAAGGACCGCACTGGCAACGCACGGTCCAGACACGTCAAGCATGTAGAACCGTACAAAAGTCAGAGGCGAGGACCAACTCGCCGCTGAACAAATGTCCTGAACGGACACTCCCCGAAATAAAGCCCAGGACGCAGCCATCCCGCGGGTAGAGTGTGCACGCAGACCCGCCGGGGGCTGCAGACCCCTGCTTCAATACGCCAAAGCTATAGCCTCCACCACCCAGTAGGCGAGGCGTTGCTTTGTGATCGGCTGTCCCTTACGGGGCTCCGCCCAGGAGACAAAGCGCTGATCACTCCTCCTGAAGCCCTGCGTCCTGTCCATATAAGAGCGCACGGCTCGAACAGGGCACAGCATGTGCGCTCGCTGTTCACTGGGGGAGGCGGAGAACACCGCTAGCTCAATCGGGGAACAAGAACCAACCACTTTAGGAACAAAGGCCGGGTTGGGCTTCAGAACCATACGCGTGTACTCCGGGTCGAACCGGGTACATGCGGGGTTCACAGAAAGCTCATGAATGTCGCTGACTCGTTTCGCAGAGGCCAGAGCCAGTAACAGCACTGTCTTGAGAGACAGCTTTAGGCTAGGCTGCTATTAGCCATAACTTTAGGCTAGGCTGCTTTTAGCTTAGCAGGCAGTAATCAAACATATATTTACCGCTAGCTTCTCTTCTTTGAGTTCGTCTCTCCCGCACAGTTGTTCGACTGCAGAGTCGCCATCGCGTCCAAGAGGAGTTGAAGGCGAGTTGAACGGGGGACGTCGTCCAGCCATGGATCACGTACCAGCAAAATCCAAACAAAGGAACTGGAGATAAAGTTCTTCTGAGTATAGCTCCTCCAATCACATACGAGATCATTGTTATACGGAAGGACTCGCAAGAACAGCTGCGTCATCATGTTTTTATTTTTGTTTGTTTTTTTTGCTTTATTGGCAATTCAGTGTAAAAATACAGAGTAATTCAAACATCAAACAAAGATACACAGCAGTTGGTGACATTATAACTTAAAAAAAAAATGAGACATTGTTGAGAAAATAAATGTTAAATAAGCTAGTCTTGATTCAAATGGCCTAAATTGTGGTTTTAAATCAGGGACTTATTCCGGCCTGTTGACCTTTGTTTTGCCTGTGGCTGCAGCGGATGGTTTGCTAGGATCGTTTAAACTGCCTTTTGTCTGTTTCGTAAAACAATATAGTGGAAGTTCTGGCTTTTCACACTCATCTGTGAGAGGCCGTAAACACTGCAGGGGTTTTAGGCTTCAGATAAGGGGTCAGAGATAGCTCCTGGATGGAGGAGCAAAGGTACGCCTTATTTGAATAAATTAAATACAAGAGGATAAAACTTTCTACACAGAAGTAACAAATCAGATTTGCTCTTGCAACTCTCCAAAGATCTCTTTGTACGTCTTTGCTTTCTTTCCTTCTCTCCATTTATGTCAGGTAAATTAATGTATGTCTCCGTTGTTCTGCAGTTTCTGGTGTAAGTTTGTGCATTGTCTTACTTCTAAGTTTATGCATTGTCTTATATTGGATTAAACTCTGTAATTCTGTGACGTCAACACGCATTGTTGTTTTCCTTGTGGCTACACGTGGCCGCAGAGAGGACCTGGGATCCAGAGGATAAGAGAGAGACAAACTTTTTTCCAAAGTTAACTTTATAGAAATTTCTTCCTTAACAACATATAATGTAAAAAAATAATAAAAATAAAACAAGGGAAACAAACATATAAATAAATAAACAAATAAATAAAATAAAAATAAAATAATAATAGCTAGGGGTTTACATTGAGTTTATGGTCTTTAACTTTTTGTAGCTTCCTGTCCTAAACAGTCTTTAAGGAAACATATTAGAAGATGCAATATTGTATATGCGAAAGAGGAGTTGCTGTAAAACAATGGTTTACCACAGATTTAAAACTAGTAATAGCATAAAGAAATATGAAAATTTTAAAACAGTCTTTAGACTTTTTATCAGCAATTACTTTGGGTAGCACAACTTGTGTTACAGAAAATAGCAGGCTTTGGAGATATGTTCTGGAGAGGCCGCTGACTTTTTCTAAGTTAAACCCTGTCAGAGCTCTCCTTAGATATCAGCCCAGTTACAGTTTGCCCTGCAAAAATAATCTGCTCTCTTGAAAATCTCCAACTCTTGCCACATTTCAGGCATCGAACATAAACATTTTTTAGTGAAAAATCAACAACTAGTTTTACCCAATCATGAAGTGTAATTAAATATATTGGATATTTTTAACTTTTTTAACAAATAAAAAACTGAAGATCGGGGTGTGCAAAATGAATCGGCCCCTTTTACTTTCAGTGCAGCAAACTCCCCCAGAAGTTCAGTGAGGATCTCTGAATGATCCAATGTCGACCTAAATGATACTAAATAGAATCCACCTGTGTGTAATCAAGTCTCCCGATAAATGCACCTGCTCTGTGATCGCCTCAGAGGTCTGTTTAAAGTGCAGAGAGCATCATGAAGAACAAGGAACACATCAGACAGGTCCGAGACACTGTTGTGGAGAAGTTTAAAGCTGGATTTGGAAATAAAAAGATTTCCCAAGCTTTAAAAATCCCAAGGAGCACTGTGCAAGGAATGCACATTTTATCTTGCTGATTCTGATTCACATTTTACCAACTGATTCTGATTAAAACTAATTTTTGAAATAAATTATATTGTGTATTTTTTTACATAACATTTGCCATTGCTAATGGCATACACAGTAATCTAGCGTACTTTAATTAAATAAATCAATTCAAGCTAAAATGTAAGAGTCTATAATAGGGCTCGGGATCCACGTTGCATTGTGGGACGTCGCAGCCATATTGACTGCTACGCAAATGTAAACATAGCTCTGATACAACGTTGTTGTTGAAAGAAGAGACAGAAGTAGAGAGAAAAAAGATGTTAAAATCCCGAAAAGGATCTGGAATTTACCGGGACACATTAAATAGAGAAGCCACGGTTGACAAAATCAGCATTATTAATCATTTGGATCCATATGAAGTTCCAAACAATGAGTGGAGCACCGATGAGTGAGCGCCTATACTTCAAAACAGTTCCCAAGCTACAAGTCATGTTCAGTTCATGAATGGATGGGTTCAGGAGCTGCAGATCATAAAGCCAGCAAACAGTGGGAACACAGTAATCCGTACGAAGGTAAGCTGTGATCAGACGGGCTCTGGAACCTGCTAGTTTAGCAACTGCTAACCGCTAATGCTAACAACCACTCACGCATGTAATGTACTTTTAACTAGCTGCTATGTGTTTCAAAGGTGTAGTTAGTAACGTTAACTGCCAACCCTTCCTAAACCCTCTGGGTTTCTCACGTATTTGAGCCTTTTCCCGCTGCCGTTTTTATTATTTTCCCGTAAAAGATACCAACTTTGAAGGAAAGAAACAATGTAGGCTATAAAATAAAACCGTGCATCTTTAACTTACCAGAATGAAAATGCAGGGAACACACTCTCAATGACATTGGAATACTGTGGAAAGTTATGTTCGGTCGTCTTACAGCCGTGATCCAAGCTAGCCGACGACTCTTTATCTCTGACGCTTGGTCTCCATGGTTACGCCTCCAGGCAGGAAAGCGGTGGAAAGTTAACCCATTTTCTATGTTTTTCCCATGGCGATCATGTGTTGAGCTGTTACAGCCCACAATACAGCAACGGTTTACCATGGTTGAAATCAAGTTAAGGTGAAAATAATCAAATTAAAACACGGCTGAGAGGGAGTACAGTACGCTGTAGTCATAGGCAGTAGTCTGAGCCGCGGTAAAAGAGGCATTCAACATGGCGGCGACTAAGGGTGTGCAAAATAATCGTCATGACAATGCATCGCGATTCTAATTTTTGTGATCTACTGCATCGATTCTTGAAGGCAAGAATCGATTATTTAAAAAAAGAAAAATGAACAAATAAAATCCATGAATGGTTGGCGCACATCAGCCAAATCAAGTGGAATACAACTTCCAGTCCAGCAGATGTCGCTGCGGATGTGTTGACGCCCGCTGCTTTGTGTCACAAGCATGTCCGGCCGCGGGATACTGAGACGAGACATATGAAATAAAACATGGAGGACACTGAGAAAATTCGCCCCGCGGCTCCATCCTATTTCAAGTCAGATGCTTGGATGCATTTTGGAATTAAAAACAAAGAAGGTAAAAATTAAATTGATATGATGCACGTAATTTGCAAAAGGGGAAATATAGAATTGAATGTTTTCATTTCATTGGTTTAAAGGAACACTGAGGCCATGTAAACGGCTCTGATTATCCTTATTTTGTTATTTTAAGTTTGATGAATCCTAAGATCTTTTTGTCAGTGTGTCCACGCCAGTAATAGTAATATTTCTGTCCAGTATTTGTTTCCATGGCAACACCTCCAAAAGTTTCCATAAATACAGCTATGTATGAATCCAGTTGCTTTCCGTTATGCATCAATTGAAGACACTATCCAGATCACACCCAGCCAGTCAGCCACTGGTAATGGCTGCATCTTTTTCTTACAGTGTTCGGTGAAAATATCGCAACGCATCGCAATATTTCAAGTATCGTGATGCATCGTGATAGAATCGCATCGTGGCATGTGAATCGTGATTCGAATCGAATCGTGACTTCTTTGCCAATACCCACCTCTAGCGGCGACTCAAAGTGCTTACGTCATGACGACCAAGCCCTATTAGGTCATACTGAGCCTGATCTATTTGTACCATCTATTTGGGGGATATTTATTGCCACACTTTGGGCCACTTAATACCAATTTAGCATCAAATAAATGACGCTGCCTACCTCAGCATTGTTGCTGACCTTATGTCCTTATGACCACAGTGTACCAATCTTCTGATGGCTACTTCCAGCAGGATAATGCGCCATGTTATAAAGTGGATCATCCCAGACTCATTTCTTGAAACTTTTCCACTTAAGTAATTGTGAATTGAGCATATTGACAGACAACATTTTATTTTTTTATCTTAAATGCAGTTTTTTTTTAAATAATTACTGCTCTAAATGTATTGCTCTGTCAGCTAAAGATCTGTTTTGGTCTCTATACTTTAATTAAATAAATCAATTCAAGCTAAAATGTAAGAGTCTATACTGAGCCTGATCTCTTTGTATCAGAGATTTTCTTACGTTTTAGAAAAATGTCACTTGGTGTAAAACCCCCCCTGCAACCCTGATTTGCATTTGTATAGCTCACAGCATTTTCATTTACATGTTAAAGCCTCCCCTAGAATTCCATGGGGGGGAGGCATGGGGGGAACACTGCCTAAGAAAGTCCACGTCAATTTCTGAAAATTTACGGGAGTTTTTGGCGAAGCCTGCAAATTACCATAAACTGCCGTTAACCTGAACTTCCACGACAATCTACAGTGCCGCATATTGACGAAAATCCCACTTTTCATGCAGTACCTTTTGCTGCCCGACGCACCACATCAACCAATCAAAGAAGCTGATCTGGCAGGGAGACAGACAGCACTGCTGATGCAGATCACTATGATCACTCCTCTGAAACAGTTTATTTATGCCTAAATTAGCTTAAAATGTTGAAACCTGCTGGTTAAATATGTTCGATTTTATTATTGTGGTGCCTGCAGTTTGGATTGCATACGTGAAAATTGCTAAAATCTAATTTCAGCCTCCCCAAGCCATGGGCTGCTGTTGAACTGGATTCCTAGTGACAGCGCACCGCCAGTGTACGCGGGTCTGAGCGGCTCCAACAGCGAAAAAATAGGCAAAATGGTAATCTGGATGAACTGACTACAATTTTCAGCTGGACTTTCTCACTTAAAAACATGTTAAAACTACTTTTTACCCACTGATCATAGCAAATATAGCATCCATTGTTACAGGCAAAGAAAGGATAGGGTAGCTCTGCCCAACGCGCATCAGACCCACTTTTCAACCGCTCAGCCAGAGCAGCAAAGATGCTTCATCTGCGCATCAGAACTAAACTTGTACAAGCATCAAAAGTAAAGCAGCACATGCATTTTTTCTGCTTCTACTGTTTGTGGTGTGAACGTAGCATTAGGAGGAGAGCAGCTTGAACAGAAACCCTTTACATCTCAGCGTCATCAGGAATTCATTGCTACCTTTTGCAAAAGCTCTCTGAAAGTATTTATTGCAAGAAGGGATTCATGCCTCTCACACTCACCATCATTGTGCATTGTCTTAAAAAGACCTCCCGTTAAAACTGGATTGAAAGCCTGGAGGGGTGAAGGGCAGGAGGGGGTGCTGTAAATCAGTCGCAGGGACTCTGGAGGTCACTCATAACTCTAGCACTGCTCTTCAGCTCCTCAGACATCCATCGGCTTCTCAGATGGATGCTTTTCTCTAGACAACTGCCAGAATAACAGCCCGGGCATCAGCTCCTGGTCAGATTTATAAATATTTTGCTGTCCTGTGGTTATCCATGCCCACACCTTGAATCTGTGTCTGTATATGAGCAACAGAGGGTTTAATTCATTGCTGCCAAAGTTGCAAACTGATCTTGTTTTGTGCTTTCACAATGTGAAGGTCTCTGCTTGTGTTTAAATACCTGCAAGGCTAAAGAGGTCAACTGGGATGATATTCATTTACAAACAAATGTGAGAATCTTGCAGCTGGATAGCAGTGTTATCCATGTGTTTGCAACAGAAACGTTTAGTAAGGGATTCTTTTAACGGGAAAATAGATTTGAATGCTGGTTTCTAAACTATTCAGCTTTCAACCTATTTAGTAAATGCTCAGGGTTGTAACCCTCTATCGTAGATTTAAATGTAACAATTATTCAATAAATCTAGGATACAGACTTCCAGGGCTAAAGGTAAGAATATACTAGGATAAAATTGAGAGATTAACATTTTTATGGGAAATTTTGGCTTTTTTAATTTTTTTTATTTTTACAACTCAAGCAACATAAGGCCGTAAATTTACAAAAATTAGCCAATATGCCAATTCTAGTGTTGCAACACAATTTCCCCCCGATACATCAACAAAGATGATACATTGTCAGCTTTAAGATAGTATATCTTTGTAAAACCCTCCAAGATCTCGAAGTTCTGCTGCAGCTGCTGCAGAGCAGCAGAACAATGGGCTGCTGGCCAAAAGCACGACCAGCAAGCCATTACCTGAAAATAAAGCTACGTTCACACCTAAAGCAACAAAGGCAGCACGAGCAGCTAGTTTCCATGCAAAGTCAACGGTTGACGTGCTACAAGGTGCAGCAAAAGGTCCCACAGTGCGTCTGAGTAGCAGGAGCAGCGCAACGCGCTTACAACGCAGCTGCTGCTCGAGTTGGAAAAATGTAACTTTTGCTACTTGACACGCCACATCAACTAATTAGAGAAGCTGATCTGGGAGCTGGCAGGGAGACGGACACATCGCTGATGATGCAGAGCGTTATGATCACTCCTCTGAAACTGTTTATTAATGCATAAATTTACTTAAAATGCTGAAATCTGCCGGCAAAACATGTTTGCTTTTATAATCCTGGTGCCTGCAGCCCACCATATTTTGCTTTCACAAGTGGAGAAGTACGGCTATCGCCATAGCGTTCCGCTTGATTTATACATATAAATGGCTTTATTATAATTCACGCAGGGAATGTTACAGATTTTATGGACACTGAAATGTAAATAGAACAGGAAAGGAAAAGAAAAGGAGAAAAGGTGAAAGAAAGGGGAGATAATAAAACATCTTCAGTCAGCTTCATCACCTGCAAAGAGAAGAACAGCACAACCAACCAATATAGTATAACAGATAAAATAAAGTAACACCTTGATACTATCGCTGAAGTATAAGCAGTATAAGCAGTATTATTTAATCTGACATAAATACTGTGGTAGCTGAAGACAACAATATGGGCTTTCTGTATGGAAGTGAATCTCTAAGTACCTGGAGCCAAGTACCTGTAGTTGTTTGTGAGAGTGAACTTGTGCATGTAGAGTTTATCCAAAGGAAAAGTGCTCAGTAGTGGTTGTGAAGAGCCGAAGACGTGCCCCTCCAGAGTACCGAGGCGAGCATTGGGGGACCCAAAGCCCCAGATGCCCAAAGGGATCCAAAGAGTAAAGGCGCCCAGAAGGGGCCGTCCCAGGAAATGTGACTCCCCCACCAAGGCAGGAGGAGAGACGACCCCGAGGAAAACCCCCAGCCACCGCAATGCTGGAGCCCCCAGGAGCCGCGGGGACGGGGATACAACCTCTTCAACTTTCCACTCCGAACCTTTGGCAGGGTTAGGAACCCCATCCATGACAATGGACTAACTCGGAGCTCATCGTAACACGTTAGCTCTAAAATAAGATGGTTTAGCCCTTATGCTAGCAATACACCGCTCTCCAAAAACCAAGCCCATCTGTATCTGTTAACTTGGCCGACACAAAGCTCTCCATCTGATAATTAAAACAGAGTAGCCGAGGCGATTGCAATAGTGAAACACCGAGCAAAGTAAGAAAAAGAAACAGCAGTTAATTTTATTTTTTATTCTTTTTGTTAATCTCAATCAATTTTTGACATTTTTGGTTTTTAGATGTCAAAATGAAATGTGTAGCAGTCCCCATGGTGCAGTCCTTTAAACCTGTAACTGCGGGGCCCAGGTTTAAATCCTGGTTCCATCTGGTGTAAAACTGTCTGATGAGCAAATCCTGATGACTTTCTGTTCTCACCTCTGAATAGTGGAGCAGCCTAAAGGACAAACCTACACATGGTATTTATGAGAAAAATAAACTAATAAAAGGTTAGGTAAAGGAATATCAGTTCACCTTAAAGGAATAGTACACCCAAAACATGATTAGCCTTCATTTTCTACTCACCCCCATGCTGAACAACACCCTGGAGTACTTTTTTGATATCTCAAATGCATCTGGAGATCTGGGAGGCTTCTTGCTGTCTGCTGACATTCAAATAATGGAGGTCCCCAGCGCCCCAGGCAGAAAGGTCCATAAAAGAAAGCGCGCACCTGCGCGTTCACGACGCTACGGAAGCCGGCAGACCAAACCAGATGAAAGTACGCATTCAGCGTCTGCTCTGCCAATAATGCAAGTGTAGAAGAAGAAATGTGCTGTTTACCTGTGCAAAGAAAGAAACAACGAAAGAAAAATGTCTGAGGACGTCAGTGTTGAGGAAGAGCATGAGTTCTTTGCTGAGCTGAATGCGCACTTTCGTCTGGGTTGGTCTGCCGCGGTTTCCGTAGCGTCGTGAACGCGCTTTCAGGAAATCCTATACACTACTGTTTATGCTCTAAAAACATTCTAAATGACTTCGTTTCGAGTAAATTCTGGATGCTACCCACTCAGGACACTTGGAATACATTGGACGAGCAGTATGGAGGAATATTGAAACGTTTTTTGTGGACTTTTATGGACCTTTCTGTCTCGGGCACCATAGACCTCCATTATTTGAATGTCAGCAGACAGCAAGAAGCCTCCCAGATCTCCAGATGCATTTGAGATATCAAAAAAGTACTCCAGAGTGTTGTTCAGCATGGGGGTGAGTAGAAAATGAAGGCTAATCATGTTTTGGGTGTACAATTCCTTTAAGAAAGGACAAATATTTTCAGTAATTAAATCTTTTTAGGACTTTGTGGAGATCAGATCTATCATGTTCTCAAGTAAAACGATGAGGTTAATGATAAAGACTGACCTATTGGCCGACCAATATTTTTGCCCAATATTAAAATATTTCTTCTATATTTATCGGCCGATACATGACTATACCAAATACCAGTTACAATATATATTAGATATTAGCGGATTAGAGCGCTTGGCAGCCACACCTTGAGATCAGGTAAGACGCACACATTGCTGCTCAATGGTTTTGCTATGCATTGTTAATGTTTTTTTGTTAATAAAGGTTTCCTTTTTTTTGAATGAAACATATAATGGGGAGTGTTTGCCTAGTGGATAGAGCAGTGTGCTTGTGCTCTGAGAAGGTTGCAAGTACCCAGCTTGATCCCCACAGCCTGAACTTTGGGTTCCTGAGCAAAACCTTAACCCCACACTGCTCCCCGGGTACGACACAATGGCAGCCCACTGCTTCCCAAAGGGGATGGGTCAAGTGCAGAGAGTAAATTTCCCCATTGTGGGATAATAAAGGGATTTACATTACATAACATGAATCATCATTGTTTGTATCTTTTCATTGAAATGGAGGAAGAAAAAGCTAAAAAATGGCTTCAAAAATCAACCCAAAGAAATATCATGGATCAGTTAGATGTCAGAATAATTGGTATCCACATCATCCCTAAAAAAAGAAAACTATCGGTTGATTTCTACTCTGGATCGCTTCATGTTTCTGCTCCAACATGCTCCTCTGCTCAGGAAATACTTCTCTTGCAAATACTATTAAGGCTTTGCTCCAGAATGTGCAGTGGCGCCCTCTACTGGACAGCAGCAACACAACATTGAAAGAAATTCCTTCTAGTCAGACCTTAGCCGTTAATCATAGAGAAAAAAATGTGATCTAATAAATCTTTAATAGACAATTAATCAGAATTCAGTTTATAATATACATTCCTGATATTGTCCCATTTATTGCTGGTAAACAAAGATGGCTGTGCGCTCCGCATCGACTATTGAAAGCTTTTTAAGCTAAGCTAGCATAAGCCATGAGAAATGGAACGCCAAGAAATGGAAACAAGCTTACACACATGTACATCTGTTATATATCAGTATGACATTAGAAAGCCGCCATAAAGGAGATTAGCTAAACGCTCTTATTCCCGAACCAATGTTGTTTTGTTTTGTCCATGTTTTGTTCATTCAGACAATGGCGTTTTATTCAGGCTGCCTGTCGCCCTTCTCCTGGTTTAAGCTCTCCAGGAGGTAAACGATGGAAACAACAGAACTGTGTCTACAGTAGGGGTGTGGGAAATAATCGTTTTGGCGAGATATCGTTATATTCAGCTGCCCAATATAATATCGATTTTTCACTTCTTAGTATCGATTAAACAAAAATAAAAATGGTTACATAAAACATTGATGGGAAACTGGGCTACCTCTGCACCACCACTCTGGCAGAAAGCGCTGTGGAGCCCTTTTACTGTGTGTGCAGCACCAAATCTGTATTTGAGGCAGTCACAGTGGAAGAAAACCCCAAACAACATGGATAATAATACCTAATCAATATTTTCTGATGAAAATATACAGCACTTGCTGTTTTATCTCATCATTTGATTTTGATAGCAGGGGAAAATATGGCAATATATAGTGATACTGCAATATCGTGATAATATCGTATCGTGACCCAAGTATAGCGACATGTATCGAATCGCAACACTCATGCCAATACTCACCTCTAGTCTACAGTGCTGTATTTTAAAGCTAACTCCTATACATATTAGATATCATATTAATAGAAGAGAGGGTTAACAATCAGTACTGCCTGCCCTGAAAAAAAAAAAATGTATGTTTAAATAATAGTAGGGTTGGTTCTGCTGCCATGCTGTGAGTGCAGGTTCCTAACGCCATAATGTGTAAATGAGACTGTATAGTAGCTAGTCAGGTAGTCATTAGCCCTTAGAGTAACTTAATGATGTCTCCTACTGATCAACCACTTAATGATAGCAGTTTGATTTCTTATTAATCTCTTAGTGCTTCCACATCCTGATGAGATCTGGCTCTGATTGGACAACCAGCCGGCCATTTGGGCCACTTATTCTCCTTAGCCTTTCAGACACAGCGATGGCAAGCAGGAACTCTCAGAATCAATTTTTGAATATTGTATCTTAATGTCCAATTAGTGTTCTGGATTCCCTTTTTATTTTTAAGTGGTTTGCCAACCGAGCCAAACACCCAGCTCTGTACAGTTTGTCCTTGGCATATGGGCCAGTAGAAATTCAGCCAGTCACCTTGCATCTGAGCGCCTCTGTCATGGTGTGTTTTATTGGTAATAATAGTAATGCGGGTCTCAGAAAGCTGCAGTGCTCCTGGTCTTCTTCTGTGGTGGTTTGGCTCCCAGGCTACTCTAAGGAGAAGGGTTTGAGGAGGGGTCTGGATGGCACGAAAAGAAAACCTAAGACAGTCCGATCGGTGTTGGCTGTCATCGGGCTACGCTGCTGGAGGCCCATTCAGCTTCTTCTGACCTAGTTCTGGATTCCAGCTCGGTCCGTCTCTCTTATCTGCTACCTTCCACAGGAACAGATATCATACACTTTTATTTTTGTTCACTGAATTAGCTGAGGAAGGCAACTTTCATCTTTTTTATCCTATCTTTCAAAGACTAAATCTCTGTAAACTCAGCTATATTATAGAGATTGCTGATATATTGGCCAGTTTATATATCTGTATTGGTCAATTTTAGACCTACTGGTTTTCTATTTGAGGACCATTCATTTGCAGTGTCAGTGTTTGACACATCGCCATCAAAGCGGCAACTTGGAAGCAATATTTGGGAGGTTATTGGCCCACCGGTGACTATTTAAAATAAATGTTGTTTTCCACACATCGGTTTGTTCTAAATGGGACAGTAACTGACCGGAGAACACAGAGGGTCGACTGTCCGTCTCCAGCACAGCCTGAGGAGGAGAGCAGCTCAGCCTGGCACCCTTTCTTCTCTTGGCTCCTAACCCCTCCAGCGTCTCTTCTCATCAGCGTCTCTGTGTCAAAGCTTATCTCCTACTGGCTTGCTCTTTATCCTTTTTCCTTAACGTTTCTGTCGTCTGTAGCCTTTTAGGCTGTAAGACGAAGGGAAAGAAAGGAATGTGCAGAAAATAGAAAACAAAATACTTGCATGTTGTCTTTAAAATTAACACGTTTCCTGTAAAATCCAGGAGTTCTTTCCAGGATTTAATGGGAAACTGTTACATGCAGTAAAGAAAGATTTTGATCATTTACAAATGGCTCTATTGTCCTCCAAGGATCTGCAGCATTGGCTAATTTCTGCTAAAACAGGATCTTTTCTTGAAATCCTGAGCATGTAAGATCACATCGTAGTCAAAGCTCCTTCCTCCATTTAATTCACCTTATTCAGCTTCTGCAGCTGAATGAATGCCTGCTTTACACAGGCTTCAGTCTGAAGTGCTCAGAATGCTGCTTTAATGTGACCCTGCAGATGATCAAACATTGATTATAAATCTGTAATCAGCATCCAGTAGAGCCGCTGGTTTGGCTCCAAAGCTGCAGGCCGGAGCTTTGGCTGCTCCTCAGAGGGACGACCGCCTTTAATGCACCTGTTTTCCTGTCCTGCTTTGTTTTTCTGTCAGATGATGAAACATGCATGGGACAGCTACAGACAATACGGCTGGGGCCACAACGAGCTGAAGCCCCTCGCTAAGAAAGGACATTCAACAAATATCTTTGGTAAGTCCAACTCTCCCGCTGCCATGGAGCCTGCTGGCACTTTGCCCGCATGGTTGTACATCCCACACGCATGACTGCACACACTCTGTCTTGTTAGCAATCACACACACACAGGCAGTTATTTTTCTTTTATGTGCAAGGTTATGTGAAAATGCCTGCAGCAGGATTTACATCATTTTAGATGGTGTTTGTGAAAAGAAGGAACCAAGACCAGTGGAAATCTCTGTCTTGTAGGGTTGGGAAATGAAGGTAGGGTTAGGCGCTAGATTGCTTTATTTTGTGAGTGACAATTCTTGCAAATTTTTTAGTTAATATTAATGCATTGTAATTGATGGTGCAAAACCAACTGTTTCAAAAGTGTAAAAATAAAAAACCCAAACTACTTTTTCCCGACTTTTAAAATGCTGTGTTGTGAAAAGCTAACTCTAAACATGATCCGAACACCTTTATTTGAATCTGCTTATCAATTTTCCCAAGCTAAATGAAAACGTCTTTAATGAAAACGTTTTCTATATTACAGCGTCGGCCATTCCGCTGTAAATTCTTGCTGTTGTGATGAATTTTGGCAAATAAGCTATTTTCTTAAAAGGTGTTTGAGCAGCCACTGGTTAGCGTGAAAGTTTTTAGAGTTACACTGAAATTAGGCCGTTACTCCAAACTTAAGTGAGCATAACGACCGGGGAAATGGTCAAATGTTCACCTTCCTAATGGCACTTAGATGTGAAAAAAAAACTGTTCACTGTGTCAGCAACTTGGACTCACCCTGAGCGCTCGCAGGCAGCTGAACTACCGGCCATCAGCAGTTGGAGAGCAGCCTTAGAAGGCAGGGATGGAGGGACCAGCTTTGAAATGGATTCCCAAACAATGCAGGAGGATCAGAGCAACGTCTCACTAGGTCAGTCTGAACTGTAAAATCGGGGTATTTCCCTCAAACACCAAACCATCACAGCCTCAAACACATATTGCTGCAACGGTAGCTGCTATGTGTCCAAAAGCCTTGACAAATTAAGTGCTGGTTATACTCCCGCCGCAGTGTGTCGCAGGTATGACGCAAATATTTTTGATTTATGCTCCATATTGAAGCGTGGTCTGCACTATGTTATTCCATGTCACAACGCAAGAGGGACAATCAAGAACTAGCTTGGATTGTGGATGTCTGTGTGTCTGTTTGATGAGCTTGTTCGCCATCTGCAACCCGTAATCCAACGCTGGATGACGCATAGTTCATCTATGAGTGTTCCTTAAAGACTTACCGTGGTGCGGCGTGTTTTTGCTTCAGGTGCAAACCAACAGACCGTCGCACAGAGCTACAAACTAACTTCCTTTATGGTGTCTGGGATAGTGTCTGAGGTGTGCCAGGCATTGTTGACGGCACTACAGCCAGAGTTTCGGCCATTAGGTACCAAACAGGTACTACGTCTAGTGTGGAGTAGATGTAGAATTGACCAATCACAGGCCTCCTGTCTGCAGCACTGTCTGTGGTCACCTGCAATTTTGGAGAGGTGCACCAGAGTGTCTGCGAAAAGGTGGGGGTGGGGGGGTTATCTGCAATAACTGCGACACACATGCAGATGACCCATTTTCTGAGCATAAACCAGCCTTTAAATATAACTATGTCATCTGATACTTCTGGAGTATAAACTCAGCTGAAGAGGTCTGTGATTTTTTTAATGTTCAAACTGCATCACATTACTAGTTTTTGCATTTACTGTGACCAACAATAAAAAACATTGACCGGATCTACCATTATGCTTTCTACGGTAATGAGAAACACAGTCTATTTAAAACCAATGGAAATGGTTAGCTTCACGCTAATTTAGGGAGTTTAGTTTACTTATACCCAGCATCCTTCATTAGCTCCTTCTTGTGCTGCTGCTGCAAATTCATGTTTCTCCATTGTGCTGCAGTCGTGCAGACTTTCAGCTGTTGGGTTAGCGTCTAATGATCCTCACCGCCGCCTATCAATCACACTGAGCTGCCAGAAGGGGAAACGCGCTGTTTGTCTGTACATTGGTGCTAGTTTATCCCTCAACAGTGTCTCAAGATGGTTCTTTGTACAGGTGCTGGTCATAAAATTAGAATATCATGAAAAAGTAGATTGATTTCAGTAATTCCATTTAAAAAGTGAAACTTGTATATTATATTCATACATTACATACAAACTCATATATTTCAGATGTTTATTTTGTTTAATGTTGATGATTACAAATGACAACAAATGAAAATCTCAAATTCATCATATCAGAAAATTAGAATATTGTGAAAAGGTTCAAAATTGATGGCCCCTGGTGCCACACTCTAATCAGCTAATTAACTCAAACCACCTGCAAAAGCCTTTAAATGGTCTTTCAGTCTAGTTCTATAGGCTACACAATCATGGGGAAGACTGCTGACTTGACAGTTGTCCAAAAGACGACCATCGACACCTTGCACAAGGAGGGCAAGACACAAAAGGTCATCGCTAAAGAGGCTGGCTGTTCACAGAGCTCAGTGTCCAAGCACATTAATAGAGAGGCGAAGGGAAGGAAAAGATGTGGTCGAAAAAAGTGTACAAGCAAGAGAGATAACCGCACCCTGGAGAGGATTGTGAAACAAAACCCCTTCAAAAATGTGGGGGAGATTCACAAAGAGTGGACTGCAGCTGGAGTGAGTGCTTCAAGAACCACCACACACAGACGTATGAAAGACATGGGTTTCTGCTGTCGCATTCCTTGTGTCAAGCCACTCTTGAACCACAGACAGCGTCAGAAGCGTCTTGCCTGGGCTAAAGAGAAACAGGACTGGACTGCTGGTGAGTGGTCCAAAGTCATGTTCTCTGATGAAAGTAAATTTTGCATTTCCTTTGGAAATCAAGGTCCCAGAGTCTGGAGGAAAAGAAGAGAGGCACTTCATCCACGTTGCTTGAAGTCCAGTGTAAAGTTTCCACAGTCAGTGATGGTTTGGGGTGCCATGTCATCTGCTGGTGTTGGTCCATTGTGTTTTCTGAGGTCCAGGGTCAACGCAGCCACATACCAGGAAGTTTTAGAGCACTTCTTGCTTCCTGCAGCTGACCAACTTTTTGGAGATGCAGATTTCATTTTCCAACAGGACTTGGCACCTGCACACAGTGCCAAAGCTACCAGTACCTGGTTGAAGGACCATGGTATCCCTGTTCTTAATTGGCCAGCAAACTCTCCTGACCTTAACCCCATAGAAAATCTATGGGGTATTGTGAAGAAGAAGATGCAATACACCAGACCCAACAATTCAGAAGAGCTAAAAGCCACTATTAGAGCAACCTGGGCTATCATAACACCTGAGCAGTGCCACAGACTGATCGACTCCATGCCACGCCGCATTGCTGCAGTAATACAGGCCAAAGGAGGCCCAACTAAATACTGAGTGCTGTACATGCTCATACTTTTCATGTTCATACTTTTCAGTGGGCCAACATTTCTATAAATCCTTTGTTTTTATTGGTCTTCAGTAATATTCTAATTTTCTGATATGATGAATTTGAGATTTTCATTTGTTGTCATTTGTAATCATCAAAATTAAACCAAATAAACATCTGAAATATATGAGTTTGTATGTAATGTATGAATATAATATACAAGTTTCACTTTTTAAATGGAATTACTGAAATCAATCTACTTTTTCATGATATTCTAATTTTATGACCAGCACCTGTAGATGGGGGATCAGCCTTATGTCAAAACTGATATAAAATTTTCCACTCATTAAAATGTTTCCCATTATTAGTGGAGGTAATAAAAAACATATAACGGATGTAATAGCACTCTTTTTTTTTAAAGGCAGTAAAAAAGAGAAATTATGACAAAATATCCCTTAAAGGGGAAATGGGAAATTTGTCTCAATATGGAGGACAGAGAAGTTATAGTGAGCTTAGGGCCCTGTCACACCTTGATGATTTAGCCAGCATATGCCTGATGTCTAAGAATCTTCTATAACGCTTCTATAACCTTTCTATGTATTTTTTTCAGTTTTGGGTGTATACATAGATAGGGCTGCAACTAACGATTATTTTAAAAATCGATGAATCGGCCGATTATTTTTTCGATTAATCGATGAATCGGACAAAAAAATTTTTTTATATTAACCTCTTTATTCCAAAATAAACATTTTAGACAGAACAAACAAGCCCACAAGTACAGGTTGCTCATTAACTGTACTGGTGCAATATGAAAAATAAATGTTTGTGTAAAAACTACGCAAACTTACATGAGAAATGTAGCTGTACATCCACAAAATATAGGCTACTTTGTTTCATAAAGCGCAAAAAGAGACAGGCATTTTTGTTTTTTAAAGCCCCTAAGGGGTTCAAACAATAGGTCCCCCCATTTCAACAAATGAGTTTTTTTAGACTAGAAGAGTTCTGCCTTTTAAGACAGGAAAGTATAGCAGTTAAAGTTGCTGCTTGAGAAAATACTGAACCATAGAGATAAAAATAGCCTGTGATTCAAATTATAAATTGTATTTGGAATAAAAATGACACATCCTCCAAAGACAGATATTTACATGGGAATGTGGCAGATAATTCATTGACATATTACTGATCTTGCTGGATTTTGTTCTGCTTTACTTCCATAAATTGCAGGATCTTCTTTTCTTTATCTTTGCCAGAAGATTTAAACTTTAAAAGCCTTGCCCTCATAATTTGCAAGTTAATTTATTTATAAAGAAAATATAAACGCTGCTTAAACAAATTTAAATGAAATTAAAAGTAAAATAAGTAGCCAACCTTGTCAGTGTCTGTAACCTACTAACAAGGTAAGGAAAGCATCAGATGAGCTACCTGAGAAACTAACGTTACGTTTCCCCACTTTAAAATGAAACAAACATGGTTACTCATCCTGCTGATCAGCTCTCTTCACTGCCATTGAAGGCTCCAACGTGTTTTCTTTTCAGGTGCTGCGTCATAACAGTGGTGCTTCCGTGCCATGTTCATTTGTTTTTACAAAAGTTGCATGTTACGACTTTTTTCACTTTACAAAGCGCCGGCTATTTTAATTATTGTGATCAATTTGCGCCGTCAATCCCGGCGCATGCGCGCTTCATTTGCAGTCTGGACGCTGAGGGTTAACTCCTCACTAAAATCCTGCGGCTCTGACTGAGAGGGATTCCTGTGGGAGAGGGAAAAAGGCGTTGGGATGGGGGAGGCGCCCCAAGGCAGGCAAAAGCCGCCAGTGACACCGTAAAAAGTCGCCAGATTTTTCACTAGTCGCTTTTTTGAAAAATAGTCGCTGGAGGGGTCTGAAAAGTCGCTGAGTTGGCAACACTGCAACTGCGGCGCTGACTCGCTCCGCCATATTTTTTTTTCTTCCCCCGGTTGACGGCGGCGGCGGATGACGCATTAATCGCGCGACACAACTAATCGATGATTAAATTCGTTGCCAACGCTTTTAAAAGTCGATTTTTATCGATTTTATCGATTCGTTGTTGCAGCCCTATACATAGAGTATTCATACAGAGAGTCCAGAGAGTATGTACAACGATCATACGCGGAGTAGCCATGCAGCTGGAGGCACCCGGTCTGCAAAAAAAGATGTCTTTGATTGCAGTATTAACTTACCACAAATTTAAAAGAAGAAAAGAAAAAGAAAGAAAAGAAGGTTTGCAGTCGCATCGGATTCAGCGTCATGTCTGCTAGGAAGTTTGTTGGTTGTGGTCATGAATGCATTGAGGATCCATCACACATCATCACTTCTCTCTCACCCAATGATGGGGATGAAGTCTGGAGGAGAACTGATGGTTTCCTCCTGCAAACACCCTTGTTATACCAAAACGCTGCCAATACGCCATTATACAGTAGCTGTACATTAGAAACACGTCAGCTCTTGTCTGGAACATGTCAAATACGTTGATAAGCATTGGAGATGAGTTCTTGATAAGTTACGCATAAGTTATGCACAAGTTACTCATAGGTTTTGGATAAGCTAGACGCCAAGACTTATGAGTAACTTATACTTAACGTATGTCAACAACCAGGTAACTGACCTGCAGCTTATTCCCCGTGAATGATCGTACGCTGGCATGCTTGCTAGCAACACGTACCTGCCGTATCTTGACGTGTTCCAGCGTGTTTCAGCATATTTCACCATGTTCATAATTTATACAAAACATTACCGTAACTTGTCCAACATGTTCCAGCATTTATGTCAGATTTCTCGTATGTTCGGCATACGCTGGCTAAAACATCAAGGTGCGACAGGGACTCTAGTTGGAGAAGAGGTAAAAAAGAAAAGATATTGGTGCAGCAGAGAGAAGAAAAAGATACTTCCCCCCTCATCCTGGTGCGGACCCTGACATGTAGGATCTATAGTGGGATGAATAGAGATCCACCTTTTATGTTTCCAGCTTCACTTTTTGTTGATCTGTTGCATTAAATATCAAGGAAAAGCACAAAGACTTCTGGTTGTATTTTAAAATCTGAGGCCTTGATGTTAAATAGGTTGAACAGCTGCTTGATTAAATTCTAACACTGCTGATAAATGATTTCTTTTTCATTTTAAAGCTGATGAATTGAAAGCCTTTGAGTGTTATGAACAACCGTGGAACAGTGACTATATATCACACAGGACTGATATCTTTTTCTTGAGCTCCTCTGTGACATCAGGTGACCTGATGCGGTCTTGTTCACGAGAGGTTTCCTTCTTGAAGAGAAAATGCTGCGGGCAGCGCTCCCTTTTCCCACTGAGGGGTCAATCCAATACAGCCTCTCATGTCTGAGGTTTGAAGATCAGATGCTGTTTTCTGATATCCTCCCCTGCAGCCGGCGCCTCTGATGATACAGATCACACAACCTGAAGTGAAGCTGTAGACTTCTGCTTTTTTTTTTTTTTGCTTTGTTCAAAAATTGAAATGTTACAAGGAACGGTGGCTTTTTGTGGCGCTTCAAACAAAAACAGAAAATAAAACGTTTTTGCAAATTAAGGAACTTAAGAGTTGAAGGAAACTTGTGTTTTGGACTGTTGGTTGTTACTAAATCTGATAACTTCCATGTAGAATCTCTGATGGAAGATGAGGACCTTGCATGTAAAAGCAGCAGTTGGCTGCAGACACCTTCACCCCTGAATAAGTAGTGTTAATACTGCGGTGCCTTTTTATCTCCTTATCTGATTACTGAAAGGACGGACTTTAAACATTTGTCCTTGTTCTATACCTTCTCTGACATCAGATCTTTAGTTTGGGTAATCTTTACGGTTCTTTGTCCAGTTTTACCCCACTGGTTCGGATTTCTCTTAGAATAAAACAGCATCATAGATATTTTTCCAGCAGAGGCATTTTCACTCTCTGACCAAGTTGACGCCAATTATTTTAAAAAATAGATAATAAAGTTATTAAATCTAAGAGAAAAAATGTAAATCTAGTTTAATTATAAAGCACTTATACAAACAGCAGTGGTGCCAACGTGGCAGAAATTTTAAACACTGATAAAATAGATCAGAGACAATGTAGAAGCATGTCAGCTCACAACTACCGTATTTTCACGACCATAAGGCGCACCGTACTAAAAGGCGCACTCTCAGTTATGTGTGCCATTTCTGTATTTAACACACACATAAGGCGCACCGGACTATAGGGCGCGTTTTTTATATACAGGTACATGTCCTCTACTACCTTTAAATACCTCTACTGCGTATTTAAAAATACAGCGGGCCCAAAACTGAGTATGATTGTGCTTTATTCATGTATTTATTACAAAGTATTAATCAAACCTGGGAGCTGGCCGTGAGACAGACACATCGCAGATGACACAGCGCTGTGATCACTCCTAAATTAACTTAAAATCCTGAAACCTGCCGACAGAATATGTTCGCTTTTATTGCCGGTATCCTGGTGCCTGCAGTTAAAATTATTTAGATGAAAAACACCTGCCAGCCACCGAGGTGAACCCCGCAGGCTGCCCAGCCTAGAGGCTGCTGTTGAAGGGATTTCAACTGTCGGTGCACCGCTGGTATGTGGGGGTCTGAGCGCCTCCGACAGAAATAGATAATCTGGATGAACTGACTGCAATTATTAAGTTTTCAGGTGGACTTTCTCACTTAAAAACATATTAAAACTACTTTATTCCCACTGATCACAGCAAATATAGCCGCAAGATTTAGATTATTTAGATGAAAAAACACCTGCCAGCAGCCGCGGTGAAGAGGAGGAGACCCGCCCAGAGGCTGCTGTTGAATTAAGTTTTCAGGTAGAAAAATAGAGCGGGAGCAAAACTGAGTATGATTGTGCTTTATTCATGTATTTATTACAAAGTATTAATCAAACCCATCAAAGTCATCATCCTCTGTTTCTGAATTAAACAGCTGCGCTAAATCAGACATGCCAGTTTCCCATTCTTCACTGTCAGAGTCACTTTCCGTGCCGTGCGGCTCCTCAGAAATAATGCCGGCTTTTGCAAAAGCTTGAACAACAGAGCCAGCAGACACGTTAGTCCAAGCATCTACAATCCATCCGCAAACGGTGGCGTAACTTGCCCGGCGCTGCCTTCCACTTATCCTGAAACTGTGGTCTTCGTCTGTCATCCATCGCTCCCACGCCGCTCGCAGCCTTACTTTGAACGGCCGCTTCACACCGATGTCGAGCGGTGGAAGTTCCTTTGTCAGACCCCCCGGGATAACGGCGAGCACAGTGTTTATTTTTTTTCACCATGTTTTTCACATCAGCTGTGAGATGGGCACGCATGGAGTCACATATTAAAAGCGATGGTGATGCGTGGAAAAAACCACCTGGTCTCCTCACATACACCTGCCTCAGCCACGCTTTCATCATCTCCTCATCCATCCAGCCCTTTTCATTTGCCTTAATATCATATGTCATCAGAGCGATGTGTCTGTCTCGCTGTCAGCTCCCAGATCAGCTTCTCTGATTGGTTGATGCGACGCGTCCAGCAGCAAAACTTAAATTTTTCCATCTCGAGCAGCAGCAGCGCGTTGGCGGCGCGCTCCCGACGCGCTGCGCCTGCTGCTCAAAATGCGCTGCGGGACCTTTTGCTGCGTCTATACGCTCGTCAACCGTTGACTTTGCATGTAAACTCGCTGCTTCTGCTGCACCTGCTGCGTCTGGTTCACAGCGAGCACAGTATTAATTTGTTTCACCATGTTTTTCACATCAGCTGTGAGATGGGCACGCATGGAGTCAGATTAACAGCGATGGTGTGGTGATGAGTGGAAAAAAAACCACCTGGTCTCCTTACATTCAGCCACTCTTTTATCATCTCCTCAATGAGGTGGTCCCAAAAGTCGCAGTTGCAACACACATAGGGCGCACCGCACCAAAGGGCGCACCGTGCATTTTGAGGGAAAAAAAAAGACGTTTATGTGCGCCTTATAGTCGTGAAAATACGGTAGTCAGATGCAATAAAAAATGCCCCCCCCCCCCTTTTCTTTTTTTGAAAATAAAAGAAACAATGAAATAATGCACTGATATCCGCCCTCTGAGCATCAGCAGGGTGCAAAACCAAAATAAAATGAGCACTCCAACCTAAGACAGCAACTGGTTGTCGTGATACAAAAGTCAGACAGTTTCTGAGGCTAATTTATGTTATCTATTGTCCCCATTTTTCTCTAAATTGAGCTTGTTTCAGTCTTAAAGGCACACTATGCAACATTTTTCAGTTAATTAATGTGTTACATAACGTTTTGGATGATTAAATGAGTCATTTCAGGTTGAACAAAGGTATTCTCGGCCGCCCTGGTGGTCTGTGGGGGAAATACCGCACTTGCAATTAGAAATTAAATGCGGGAAATACCCGCACCCACAGGCTCAGAAGTCTCGCGAGAGTCTGTCTTGCTTTACGGCGAGAACTGCTACACGCCCCCAGTTAAAAGCATGCTCGTTGCTAGCACAGTGGCGATCTTTGTGCAGTTATCATGGCGGAACCAGCGTGAAAACAGCGAAAGCCCATGTCGGAGCAGGCAAGAAAGAGGAAAAAGGCTCCGGACAGAGAGAGGAGTCGTACACGGGTGAACATCGGGCAAGCTTTTTACGAATGGCGAGAGCTAAAATAAAAAGAAGGCTGCAAGGCTGATGCGGACCTCGCGTTTCTGCTGATGCAATTGTAAGTAACATTGGAATGGTTTCTCTCTCTCTGTGTGCATGTTCATACTTTCACTGTGTTAGTCATTCGTTGCGTTCGCCTGTCTGCTAAGCTCAAAACAACCGCGCCTGGCTTGACGGAGAAACCAGGAGAACAGCTGTGCATATTTACGACAGTGCACTTTTACTTTCGCCTTCTGGGGGGAGCCTCGCTGGAAAATCAACACCGGTTGCATAGTGTACCTTTAAAATGAAATTAATTCTTTCCATGGTGAATATTTCCTCCAGAATGTCCATCTGCTGAGTATGGTTGGATGGCTCAGGTTTAAGCCATCTTCTTGTTATTGCTTTCCTCCCCACTGACAGTCATATCTTAACCAAATATTGATCATATTTTTTTCACATTAGACATAAGGCCCAGATACATTGTTGGAAAAGTAAAGGGTACACAATACAACAGTACTTTGCACAGAGTGAGGTAGATAGAAGACCAGAAAGGTTTTATCTCAATGCAGTTCCAGAAAACGTGCATTAGTTGGCGTCAGCGGTGCCACTGCCACATGCCTCCAACACATTTGTTGGGTTGACAGTTGTTTTCTTTTAATAGATGGCGTGATAAAGAATCGAATGACACTTTCCAGTTGAATTTCCTCCATTTTAGTGAATTTGTAGAAGTCTGAAACCTCTAATAGATTTTATACCATTCTTCATTTGAAATTGTGACAATTGTTTCTTTTTCCCACTTTTCTTTGACACACAGAGTTGTATTTTTTGACATGGCATTAGCCTAGTGTACAGCTGTGGACAAAATGTTTTTAAGGAAAGAATTAAAAGCAGGAAGCTATAAGAAGCCTGACTGATGTTTAAAGGCAGTTCTTTCCAAAGTTTGGAATCCAAAACAGAAATGCCTTGATCTCCTCCAGAGATGTAGCCTACTTACTGCGACGACTAAAAACATCTAGTTGGATTTGGAGAAAGTAAGACCATTTAAGCATTTTAAGGCTTTTTGGTGCATCTGTTCTCATAGGGCGGTGGTAACCAATAAAAGAAGACATTAAATAAAAAAAAAATATATATAAAAAGAAAATAGAAATTTTTCCATTTGGAAATCTTAAAGTGTTTTTTGAAATAAAGAGCAACAATCTTTCAGTTAGACAATTTCCTGATTCACATATTTTATAAAACACCAGAACTACACCTTTGCTTTTTTCTTTTTGATGGCTTAAAAGAGTAGTTGGAGGATCTGTTCTGACGCATTTTTTACCATGTGGCTTAAAGATCTCCCCACACAATTAGCATAAGTCCTCGATCACAGCTCCAACAGGACCCTTCCATTTTCTCTCATCTTTATTTCTATTTTTTCTGAAGTCCAGAAAACCTAGATTTAAATGAGCCTCCAGTAGATATTAGATAGTAGATAAGTTGTGGTTCATATTGAATTCAAGAACTTGCTTGTTTGTGGACTTTGTTCCTGTGAAGATGTTCCTTAGTGCTAATAGTAATACTGTTTTTAAAATGTCAACCTTCTAGATATTCTGTGGATGATAACGTTGCTGACTGTTTATTGCAGTGTGCGGTGTTGAATGCTAAATTGACTGCAGGCTCCTGTGTAACTGTTATGAGCTTCTGCTAAATGCTAAATAGAGGCATTAGTGTTTGTTTGCATTGATTGCTTTTCTTGTTGGTCTGACTGCTGTTCTGTTTGTCTTTTGCTTCTTAAGGAAAGTTTTTCTACAGTTTCTTATAAAAAAAAAATGGGCAGATGGATCTACTGGTAGTTATTAGCAGGTTGGATAGTGAGGACAGAAGGCAATGAGTAAAACTTTACACTCCTAACATAACAGGCTTCCACTGAGGGATGACCTGCCTGCGATCTGATGGTGGCTGTATTGATTGGATGTGTGTTTGGGTTTGACAGAGGGATACGTTTTAGAAGAAGCTACAACCGTTTCTCAAACTGACAGGGTGACATATGAGGCCAAGGGGCTGAGTCAGTCAATTAAGCTTTATTTGTATAACAATTTTCTTACAACTCACTGCAATCTGCAGTGTTTTACAAATTAGAATTTTAATATTTATGATTTTTTGGGGGGTAAATTAAACTCTTTTCTAATTAAACATGGTCCCTATGCTGGGCTCACACTGACAGTGTTTAGGTGCTGATCCAGGGCGGGCTGGCTTCATAAAACCACCCACACTGGGGTTAATGTGAGCCCCACCCTTCTATGAGAACGCTGGCAACCTTGTTCCACCTGGATCCCCGCTCTCTTTCACCCTCATGTCCCTCTGTTGTCGCACAAACTTGCCCCCACTTCCCTACCGCTTCGGCCGTAACTAGACCCACAGCTAGTTGCTGATTGTCCCTTTTGAGTTGTGGCGTGGAATAACATAGCACAGAGCACACTTCAATATTGGGCATAAATCAAAAATATCTGCAACAAGCTAACTGAGACACACTGCTGCAGGAGGATAACCAGTCCTTTACGTTGCTGAAATGCTGCTCAGTGCAAAGGTTATCGATTAACAAATTCATCTATATTGATCTTGTCACTCCTCTAACAATTAATTGTTAGAGGGTTATGCTGCAATGTTCTAAGAAAAGTTTTCTTTTATATCTAATGAATCTTTCCATAACAATTAATTTAATTTTACAACGTTATTCTCTTAATTTTACAACTTTATTCTTGTAATTTTATGACTTTATTCTCGTAATAGAAGAGAAAAGAATATAATACTCCGTCGTACTATTACAGATGGAGTCATGTAAAGTAATTTCTCCCTGGGATTATTAAAGTATTTCTAATTTTGATTCTTGGTTGATGGGACAGGTGTTGTGAATGAAACGGTGCCCAGCTTGAAAGAGCTCCTGTGTGTCCCTGAATGTGTGCATTGATGACTGAAAGACATCTTCTGCCTCCATTTATCTGTTTATTACAGTGGGTTGGATTCATGTTAATGTGGATTTAAAGACATTTCAGTTGGTGGAAAAAATTGCAGGGGGAATATAAACAAAAAGTCTAATCAACCAAAACTCTCGCGACCCACATCAAGTTCCTCCTTGGACCCCCTAGGGGTCGCGGACCCTCCGCTCTAGTGGATGGATTAACATTACAACTCGGGAAAAGTTTAAATAAGTACATTTTTTGCTAACGTCCCCCGTTCACATGGGTTCATTAACATTCAGAGTTTGGCAAAACTCTTTATAAACTTGCAGCATAGGATTACACGGCTTCGTTTTATGATCATTGGATCACTTGTAAAATATGAATAAATACTTACAGTACATCCAAAATGTAATTAAAGCATTTCACCTTTTCTACATTTTATGTTACAACCTTAATTCAAATTGTATTTAGTTAAATTCTGTGAATATTTAACAGATGCTCTCCAAATAATAAGTTTACTAATGGATATTATTCCACTACATTCTATGTGGCATCCATTTTGGATATTTAACACAGGTTTGGTCTGGGAGCTCCGACCTTCCCACTCAGAATTTAGGTGTTATTTTCTATTTTCAACTAGAAACTCAGAATATTCAGCTTTCTGCTGCAGACAGGAGTTAAAGCAAGTTAATTTGAATGACACATTCAGTAACAAAACTGAAAGGTTGGACCATGAGCAAAGAAGAACAGAGAAAATGTTCTTCAGGTGATAGAAAGCTTTTTAGGTCTGAGTCAATTTCACACCCAGATTTTGGGCCTAATTCCTGAACTGTCGTTCTTTGGTTCAGCTTTGAAGGATAATTATGGAGGAAATAACGACAATCTGCAACATATGGATACAGCGGTGTGTCTAGGATCATCCTGGAGAGCCAGACTCTGATGGCGTTTCCTTTATCAGCGCCGATGGCTGATCAGATGGTCAAATATGAAAAAAAAAAAAGACTTTTAAAGAAATCTGAAAATTACCCAGATCATTATTATAGCAGATCAAGTCACAATTACTTTAAGACAGATCTATATTTGCTAAAAAATATTGTGACTTATTATAACCGGCTCTGGTTTTACAAAATGTGGTCATTGTTATGTTTTTACTGTGCGATGTTTCTGCTGATGGCCCCCATGGTGCAGCAGTCCGTTACTCGACCCAAGCTTTCCAAGCAGCAGGTTACTAAGACAAACGGCCTCAGTGCAGTTCTTCTAAAGAAAAACGTTGAGTGGTTTCATCCCTGGTCTTGTTGTTTAGCCTTTATTTGTCCACAGAGAACAGAAGAGGCCAGGATGGTAACAAGAGGGCTTTGGCTCTCATTGAAACACTGGGCCCAGATAACCCTGGGTTCACTGCCTGGTTCTGATTTGTCTTCACTTTCTGTCTCTGCTCTGCTGAGAATACAGAGTGCAGATATTGAGCACAGATAATAACAGAGGCTTTATCTTGGGGGTGCATGGTTCAAGCAGAGATGACTCATCCCTTTGTTGAGGAAATATAGTTTTAAAATGGGTCAAGAGAGTCATGGTACCCTTAAAGATGAATGAGTAGGGTAGGCTGATCTGTACACTGCAAACAAAAACACCTTCCTTTAGGGTTAGATAACCGTCAATAAAAACAGGGCTGTAGATGTTTGACTTTGCCAATGTGAGTCAATAATATAAATACAGTAAGTTTAGGATTTGGATGTGGTTTCTGTTGTCGACTCATACACACACGTGACCGGTGATGTTTCATCTATGAGAATGTTAATTAGTTCCCTTTAACATATCTTGACTTATGAGTTCAGAGTTTCATTCATTCAGGCCTCATAGCTGCAAGGCTACAAGGTGTCTGAGGGAGACGGGTTGTTTATCCTATTTGGGAGTGTTTGGGATGAAAATAATCGTTCTCATAACAAGCTAGACTGTTTCTCAGGGATTATTTCACAACATAATGTGCTGTTTCAAACTGTCTGTAGTCGTTTGGGTAACAGTATGTCAAGACCTTCATAGCTTTCCTGCCGGGTTTAAATTAGTGCGACAAATTTTGTCTAGCCAGAGCCGGGCTGGACATTACGCCATCTTGTTCCCTTTTTTCTTTGCAAAAAAAATAAAGAGCCGACCGATTATAACCCAT
The DNA here is from genome assembly GCF_016077235.1 of Cyprinodon tularosa. Taxonomy (NCBI): domain Eukaryota; kingdom Metazoa; phylum Chordata; class Actinopteri; order Cyprinodontiformes; family Cyprinodontidae; genus Cyprinodon; species Cyprinodon tularosa. The sequence continues at coordinate 642,715 of NW_024039580.1, read as the reverse complement.
CGATCTCCGTTTGTTTTAACCCGACTGCATAGTTGAATACAAATTTAGAAGTGATGAATATAAACTGCAAAGTTACAATTTTAAAACAATAAAAGTCTCAAATTTACATGTATGAATCACAAATTTCTGTATATGAATATCAGATTAAATTGGGTGAGTATGTGTTGATGAAAAGGAACAAATAAGAATAGTACATTTATGTAAAAATAGTAAATTACATTTACAGATTTAAACACCTGTCTTTAGGTTTTTACTGCCCATGCTTTTCTAAAACAGTTATTTTATCTCTATAAACAAATGTAAATATGGGGGATATGAATCAAAAAAACAAAAAAATAAACGCTTTTATTACAACTACCATAGAGGCTATGTTTTGCAGGATTAGTTGAACAGATTTTAATGAAATTTTCACCAGATATGCACTTCTTACCAAGGAACACACCAGTAAATTTAGCCGATGACGCAGATCATAATCTGGATACAGGAAGTTTTAAAAGGATTCCTGAGCATTGTGAGACAGGGATGTTTGACTAAAAAAGCAATTCCTCCCTAAACCAGTGGGTGGCAGCAGAGATTATTCACAGCTTTAAGGGAAGGTTATACTCCTGCAGCACTGTATCACATTTAGATTGTTGCAGGCAGAATGCAGAAATTTTTGATTTATGCTCAATATTGAAGCTTGGTCTGCGCTATGTTATTCCACGCCACAACGCAAGAGGGACGATCACGAATTAGCTAGGATTTAGGGGTGGAACGGTTCACAAAATCCACGGTTCGGTTCGGTTCACGGTTTCGTGGTCACGGTTTTCGGTTCGGTACATGTTGATTGTCACCCCGAAATCCTCAAAAATCCAAAAAAGTGAATGAATTGTAATTATTTTTGTTGATCCGCGGAAACACTGGATCATTTCCGCATGTTTTGCTGCTTTAAATTCAATCATCTTTCAATGAACTACGATGCCCTCTACGATCTCCAAGGAGCTCTGAGCACGGAGCGGACGGGAGCCACAGTGGAGGCTGTAGGCTTTGCTTTGTGCAGGCGGGCTGGTGCGCAGCGGGGCGGAGCGGAACGCTGACGGAGTATGTGGGATTTTGGGGTTAGCATGACATGTTGGTCATGTTGCTGTTAGCATAAACAAAACGTGTTGCACAATGCTTGCACACTGTTGCACTTTTGTCCCAAACTTTCTTTCCGCCGTCATCGTAGGTCACTCTAAATGCAAAGTGGTCCCATACAGCAGACCTATAAAGTTGGAAGACGCGCCTGAACCGAGACAGTCGAACCGAACGGTTCGGATGGTTTTCATAAACCGTTCCATCCCTACTAGGATTGTGGACGTCCATGTGTCGGTTTAATGAGCTTGTTCGCCGTCCACAACCCCTCATCCAATGCCGGAAAACACACAGTTCACTAAAGACTGGCCGTGGTGCTGCATGTTTTGGCTTCGGGTGCAAACCAACAGACCTTCACACAGAGCTACAAACTAGTGTCCTGTACGGTGTCTGGGATAGTGTCCGAGGTGTACCAGGCGTTGTGAACGGCACTACGGCCAGAGTTTCTACCATAAGGTACAAAACAGGAAATACGCATAGTGTAGAGCAGATTTAGAATTGACCAATCAGAGGCCTCCTTTCTCTCCTTGTTTCGACGCTACAATTTTGGGGAGGTGCACCAGAGTGTCTGCGGAAGGGGGGGGGCATATTTGCGTTAACTGTGCGACACACGCAGACGACCTGGTTTCTAGAGCCTTTAGCACTAGATAAAAAAAAGAAATCTGGAAGTATTATACTAAAGACAGAAACACAAAAACACAAGAAAAGGGGCGTTGTTGGTTTGTTAGCAGGATTACTTGAGAAGTTTTTATTGGAATATAATGACATTTTTACCAGACGTGTGAAGGAACAATTCATTGAAATTTGGTAAGGATCCAGATTATGACCCAGTTTTAATAATATGGGGCCAGGGTTAGGTCCAAGTGCTTTAGGATGTATTGCAGATTTATTTGCAAATGGTTTAAATAATCACAGCTACATGTTTCTATTGACATAGGGGAAAAATAACCATCAACCAATCGGTGTTAGAGCGACAACAAACTGAGGGAAAATGTCCTGCATGTTGCTTCTGGTTCGATCAATCTCAGCAGCGCATGTTTAGCTAATAGATTTCCTTTAGATTAGTTTTGTCTTTCATTTTATTCATTACTTTAGATTTCATTTGGACTCACATCTATATAGAAGTGGATTTAATCCCGTCTTCCATATCATGAGGGGGAGTTGCTGGTGAACTGGAAACGTGCCCTTCATGCTTCCTCCGCTGTCTGTTTTATATATTTGCTGCTTTATTGGTTTCCAGCAAATCTTGCTCCCTGTTGACTTTAATCTAAACTTGCTGCTGGTGACTGTTGCTCATCTCAGGGTCTTGGCTTTCTGCCATGGGTCGTGTAACATGCTCACAGTAACTGATCTAGCTCTAAGTGCCTTGGGCGTGTTAGCGGTGGATAGGTTGGAGATGATGCAAACTAGGATGAGTTTCTGGACACCAGACATCCCTGTCAGCCCGGGGGAGACTTGCTCATTATTGATGACTGCTGCCTCATCCATTATGAGATTACTTTGGTGGATGAAGACATGCCAGCCTAAACTAGGGGTTCATTTACACATTGCCTGTTATAAAGAGAAAAAAAAAAAACTTCCTCATTTATCTTTTATCTAGTACCCAAAATCTGTTTAATAAACTTTTGTTTCGTAACAAAAAAGTTAAATAAATGAATCCTACCAAGCACAGAGCACAGATCTAACAAGATAAGCAGACTATTGGTGCCTCTTCTATCCAGCTAAACGTCAGCGGATATGTGGATTGGAGAGGGATACCAAGGAAGTAGGTTTATGTTTCAAAACTCTGTTTCTGCCCCTACGCCACTGAGACGCCTGCGTCTTTTGGCACACCTAAAAAATAACTATGGGGCTGTCCAATGATGTGCACAGGCCTGCTTTCCTTTTCCCTTGTTTCTCTCTCTGCATCACAGCGCCACCAATAGGTCCGGCTTTCACTTTTTACAATTTACTACGATTTGGTGGAGACCAGAGCATGTGAGCGGAGCATAGAGCGAGCGGTGGAGCGGAAGAAATATGGTGGAGCGCAGAGCCGTTTTCAATTCAAAGAGGAGCGAGGATTTCGCTCCGACTTTATTTAAATTCATGTTTGACTTAAAACCTAGGTCAATGCCTTTGCTATAGTCTGTGCCTATAATCTCTTATGGTCTATGTTTCAACTTTACCACGGAATCGCGAGGCAAGGATTGCATATTGTGTGATAAAAAAGTGGGATAAAATAAAACATTCCTAATTATACTTAACAATACAGAGTGGGTTTACATAAAGTGATCGTTGTGGTAAGAGCCTGTTTTTGAAAATGGATCACATACATGCAATATACAATATTATCATTTGCAATGGGATGTGAAGGGACCTTTTTTAATGTAGTCTATTAAAAAAAATAATAATTAAAAAGTAAACTGGGGCAACATGAATGAAGCGAGGTGTTACCTTCACATCTGGGAAATAGTGCGATAATTTAACAGCTAGTTAAATAAGACAATACGCATGTATCGGTCACATCATTAAATCAAACGCCGTGTGTTCAAGGGCCCTGTGATCATTACATGAAGGAAAAATGTCGGAAAATGCATTCTCCTGTAAATTTGAGCGAGCGTGGGGCGATTTCGCCGGAGCTGCAGGAAAATTAAGGTGAATTAAGAACTTCCTGGAGCATCTCTGAGCGGCGGAGCGAATGAGCGATCATCCTCCTGAGCGCGGAGCAGGAATTGCGCTGGTCGAGACACACATTTACTGAGCTTCATGCTTACAGAGAAAGTTCTTAGTGTGGATGTAGCTTTAGTCTTTGTTTCTGCAGCTGTGCAACTGATTTATTGCGTTTAAATTGCAGTAATATTTGAATTGCTTCATATTGCGAAGAAGTAGCTCTGATGATGATGTATCGACCACTGAAGAAATAAGTCCTGAAATAAGCTCTAATAAAATAACAGCTCTGAGTATTATTTGCTCATATTGACCCAATACAACACCAGCATTTTGTAATGTGGGATGTTAGCGATGGCCTTAATGTAGCGTTACCTCTCAGAGCTCACCTGTTGCATTAAGTTACATCGTTTTCTACATAGAGAATAAACATGGTTGTTGGGATGACGCTGGTTGCGTGTGTGGAATAGAAATGCTGGAGCGGAACGATTCGGTCGATGTGCTTTGAACTGAAAGCCGATATAATCTGATGCCTGTTGATTGGTCCACATTTTGTCTGGTTGTTTTATCGGCTTTAGTCGTGTTTGGAAGCAGCCTGATTGCATTTGTTTGATTAATATGAAGGAAATATCCAAAAAGTTTGATTACTTTAATTCAAATGTAATTGTAAAAATACTTTGATACCAAAGGTAAATATTAAATATTAGAACTCATTGTTTGTTTTTGAACCAGTTTGTAGTGGTCTGTCTTGCGCCGGATCTGGAGAAGCCTCTGACTGAAGTCCCTCTGTTGATATTTAACAGTCCGATAAAAAGGATGCTCACCGTTGTCAATAATCTTCTCCACTTTATGAAGGTTTCTTCTTTGGAAAATCTCCAGAGGAGTTCTTAGATCAGAGCAGAACCTTCTTTATCAGCTTGCTGAGCGTTTTTATGTCGTTTACTCTGATGCTGGTACGCCAGCAGATGATGGAGGGATAGATCACATTCTCCACATCAGACTGACAGAAGATCTGCAGCATCTTGCTGTAGAAACTAAAGGAGCTTCCTTAGGAAGTGCAGTCTGCTCTGTCCCTTCTTTTAGTCGGCTTCACAGTCTAGTTTGCTGTCCAGATGAGCACCAAGGTATTTCTACCCCTCCATCACCTCCACTTCTTCTCCCATGATAACAGGATTCAATTTGTTCCTGTTTGTTTTGAATACTACAATCATCTCCCTTTTTTTTGACATTAAGAATCAGATGATTGTTTCCACACTAAAATAAGACGATATGGACTGTTTAAAATTTTAACATTTTAGATCAGGTTATAAGCTGATATTTAATCATCCTCACCTGTCTGCTGGTTCAAAGAGCAAAGAGCACACATACTCCATGTCCCTCCCTGGAGTTAGTGAGCCCAATGAGCAGAAGTAGTTTTTCCAGACAGAGCCACAGCATCCACGCTTTGCCTACCGGTGTGAGTGTAGGTCGACCTGGTCTCCCTGATCTGGGTATGATTCTCCATAGAAGGAAGAGCCAAACAGGGAGCAGAAATGAGTGTCAACTCCTCTAACAAGTCTAATTCTGCAAATTCTGCTGCTCCGTCAGTGAACCGATCAGAGGGAACCGCAGGAAGAACATGTATTATTTGTTTGCTCTTTTGCTGGATTTCTCCACAGGATTTTAGGAGTAAATAATAGGCACACAGCTTCGTCCTTTCCGGCCAGCTCACCCTAAGCTTAGCATCTGAACCCTGAACTGCTCCCACTCAGGAGCCCTGCTGCCTGCTGCTGGGCACAGCCTGGCCCTCTGCCTCTTCATCCAGCTGTTTGCCTCATGGCTGACCCGTGCTGCTGCACACTGTGCGCCACAATACGCCTTATTAACACAGCTGCTCTGTGCCAGTTTCATCAGGAAAAACAGTAGGTATGTTTGATCGTTAAAGGTCTGTTCCCTCACATTTCTAATTGCTGATACGCCACACCTTATAAAAATGTAATAAATACAAATTATTTTAGAAGAAAATGCATTTTTCATTTTCACAAATACCATTTTTTCATATTCCTTTAGGAAATTGGAGTTTTGCCTAAGCTTTATTTAAATTCTACCTGTCTGCTAATGAGGAAAATATCCGCCTCCAGATTTAATCTTCCAGTATAAAAACACATTTCCTATTAACGGTGTAATTATGTTAGTTAAGGTCTGCTAAACTGTCGGGATTTTCTTTATAAGATGACAACACACCGACATAGCTGATGTCTTAATCGGCGTGGCAGTAGGAGGGTTGGAAGAGAATGAAGGTTTGACTAATGATCACTTCATAATGACAGCCGGAGGCAGCAGAGCAGCTTCCTGTGTAGGCGAGGGAGAAACGGGGCGATGCGGCGAACGAAGCAGAGATCAGAGTTTAAGGGGAGAACATAAGAGACGAGCACAGCTTGCCTCTCATTAAGCTCCATCCTTCTCAGTTACCATCACGCTCTGGGTCAAGCTGTCCTGCAAACTACTGAGAGCTGAAAGTAGAGCTCATATGGATGAGCTGGAGGTAGATTTTCTTCTTAAAGTTTACCTTTAATATTTACCTCAGTCCTGGATTGTTTTGATGCCATCGTGCACTGGAGGATCCCTCTTATTAACACGTTTCCTCTAAAAATCCACTAATCCAGTTTTTATAAGGATGATACTAATTATTGGGACTCCTGATTGGACAGATCAACACGTTTTCACCTTTCTATTATCTATGATTGATTTTGGTTATCAGCAGATCCTGAGTCTTTTCCAGGATGGAGCTCTGGTTGCTGTAATGGCCTCATCATCATCATCATTAAGAGGCTCTCATAAACGTTTCTCTCCATCATCTGAAACATTGCCTGTTACCCTGCTCTTGTGTTATGGGCTGTCAGTTGTTTTGTCTTTTGTTTTATTTCTATACATGTGTATTTTCTTTTTGTTTGTTTTGTTATGTATTTATGATGTTGGTGAATAACTGAATAAGAAATATTGTAAATTATAATTTTATCATCATAAAAATAAATGCTTCTCCATAAAAGCAGGTACGTGCGGAAGAGGATTAGGGCCAGTGGAAAAAAAAAAAAGTTAACTGATTTTTAAAATTTATTTCACTTTAGTATGGGAAAAAAGTCAGAATTCTGAGAAAAAAGTCAGAATTCTGACTTCTTTTCTCAGAGATGTCAGAATTCAGTCAGAATTCTAAGAAAAAAGTCAGAATTCTGACTTTAATCTCAGAATTCTGACTTTAATCTCAGAATTCTGTCGTTTTTTCTCAGAATTCTGACTTTAATCTCAGAATTCTGACTTTAATCTCAGAATTGTCAGAATTCAGTCAGAATTCTAAGAAAAAAGTCAGAATTCTGTTTATTTTAAACTTAAATCATCTCATTCCATTTATAAATTGGAATAAGATGGAATAAAACCGCCCAAAACAAGGGAAAGTTAACTTATTCCAAGAAAAATGTCCGTTGTTTTGCAGTCAGAGCAAGATGAAGCGGCTTCTGACTGAATACTGAACCATCAGTTTCTCCCAGAGTCAAACTTTTCCTCCAAGACTTTTCCAAAGCTGCCAACTTCTCCAAGTCCAGCATGTTCCATGATGGACAGAGGTTAAAAGCTCTAATAGATGAACTGAGTAGCTGTGCTGTAAAAAGTTGGTTTCAGGTCAACTTGCTCCTTTGAAAATGTCCCTGTGACGAGCCCACCCGATGTCCTGTGACTGACGGCTCCATTTAAGATCTGTAAAAGCTGGTAGCAAATCGCTATAACTCCAACCGTGAAATGGCGAAGTGGTGAAACGGCCAGCTCTGTCTCGTATCGACCTGAATCAAAAGGTTTGATTTCAGTCCGTCCGTCCCTCCATCCTCCTTTTTTGCTGATTGGCCAAATGCAGCCGAGCATCAAGTTGTCTGTCCATTTCTGCCATGGCTGCATGTCGTCATAAAACCATGTAGTCTGTTAAAGCAATGAAATTGGGTAAATAGATGCAGACTTCCTGTACTCCTTCCAACGCTCTCTGACCTTTGGCATCTTTGCTCCTGGAAGCTGTGTCAGGCATGAGCATCTGCTGCGGTGAGACTCCCTCCATCAGGCCGGGGGTGACTTTGGCAACGAGTCAGGTGTGACCTCAGGACACTTGGAACAGGATAGCTAAAGGATACAGCTTTCCAAACAGTTCTTTTAACTAATAATATAACCTACAATAATGGAGCGGTGATTTCCCGTCTTGTTTGCGTTTCTACATTTAACAACTTTAAAGCCTTACACTGGAATAATGATCTAGAAAAAAGAAAAATATTCTTAGATTAAGTGTATTTACCCTTAATTGGAGTAGTTAAATGAGATATTTTGCCAATGGAGTTAGTATTTTTACTCTTAAAATTAGATAATTAGATAATGTGCTCTTGACATAAGACAATGCCATTGTGTTTTCTTATTTTAAATGTAAATTGTCTTGTTTCTTTTGGCAAAGTGTCTCTTTCACTTCATCTAAGAACAAATGCACTTATTTTAGGAAAAAATGACTAGATTTTGATTTTCCGGTGTAAAGCTTATGTCTTTCAGAGACCATTATTCAGCATGTTGATAATCTTATATCTGACACTGGTTCTGGTATTTTGTCTTCACCTGTGGTTTCACTGGTTATTTAATACCCCTTTAATCCTGCAGTAGGTTCTGACTCACCTGAGCTGTCACTGTTTCCTTTAAAGTTATTAGTTTAATTTTCCGGGTGCAGTTCACGGACCGTTACCAAAAGACTTGTGTGATAAATCAGTGCTGACAGCTTTGACTTTGGCTTTCTGCCTGAAAACGGGCACTCTGGGTTTGATCAGAGAACCCAGCCAAAGCAGTGACCCTCTGAGGCTCAGAGCGAAACCCAGCAGATATTCAATTTGCTTCTAATAAGTTGGAAACAAGTTATCAGTTATAGACGGTGGTCTGAATTGGCCTAGAGAGAAGACTTGGCTGCGTTAGTGTGGCTAACGGACTAGTTAATCAGTCTGTAAAGGTGCTGCCAGTCTAAGTTAGGCTAGCTGGGCCTTCAATGCCAGCAGTGATCTAAAAACCAGAGAAATGACAGATACCTGCAGCTGATGAAGTTTCCTTTACAGGTAAAAGGTGAAAATGTCAGTGATTGTTTGTTCTGCAGAAGAGAAGAAGAAGATTAAACAGAAACAAAAAACTAAGCAAAGATCTATTTTGTAATTGATTATTTTATTCATACTTTTTTGTTCTTTTATTTGTTCATTTTGTTTTTTCTGTAATTATTTTTTTTTTAATTCCTTCCTTCCTTCCTTCCTTCCTTGCTTCCTAAACAAACTTAAAGGTTTTAATGATGTGAGGAGAGAACCTTTGGATGAAACTCTGGTCTCTCAGTCCATCAGATGTGAGGGGGGTGAATACTTACTGTCTCTTCTGTTCACAGACACTCTAGTGACTCACAGACTAAATGTAACGTGTCCATTGGTCGTTTTCTCCTCTTTCTGTTTGGCCATCGTCTGCGGTTTAACAGACATGGAGAATGGAGCTGAATAACGGTATGACGCCTCTAGACCCTGTGTGAATTCACACCAGAGAGCTCAGACGCCTGTTGTCTAATGAAACCGGCATCAGGGCCGAGAGAGAGAGAGCAAGGTGTGTTGGAGATGGAGAGAGCGGTAGAAAGATAATGGAGGAGGAAAAGAGAGAGAGAGGTGGGTGAAATTGTGATGGATGGAGAGGAGATACTAATGAATTGAGTTAACGTTCACTTTTAGTCAGTGAGAAGGTGTTCGGATATTCCCAAAGGGGAAAAAGCAAACACTGTTAAAGTAGAGGAGGGTTTTTTTATGGGTGAATGAGGTGGACAAGATCATTTCCCAAATAAATACACCTCATTTTGGCCAATTAGTTTCACATAAGCAGTTCTTGGCATCCCTGAAGCTCGTTCTGATTAGTGTCGGTTCAGCATCATGTGACGCAGACTGTGCTGCATCAAAAGGCACCTAACATTTTGGAAGCAGCTGTGGACACAGACAGGCAAACGCTGCGAAGCAAGAGAAATCAGTTTTCAGGTAAAGGGAGGAGAGTATGGTGGATAAACAGGACAGAAAAAACAAGCACAAGTGAAGGCTAAACTCTCAACTAATGTGTGACAAATGTGCACACAGATGGTAAGAGGAGAGACTGAGTTGGGGTTTGGATGGAGCGATCAAAGAAAGATTAGGGAAAACACAGCCTGGCATTGATGAATGAGAACAAACAGATGGGTAGGTAGAAGAAGGAGGGGCTGATGGGTAGACGGCGTGAGAGATGGAGCAGAAAGGAGATGGAGAGAGGAGACCTTTCTTTGGTTTGATCGCAACTTTAGTAAAAACTGCAATTAGGCAGAAACTCTCAAGGTTAAGAGGAATAAATAAACATTCTGCAGCTTTAGTTTCCTCTGAAAATCAAAAACCGATATAATACAGCTATCATTTTTTTTATAAAAAGCACTTTAATGCATTTTTGGTGAATTTATGTAACTGCAACATAACGTGTTGCATAACTAAAAAGAAGTCAGATGCCTTTAACAAACTGTCTGAAAATTACAGCAGTTATTTGTGTTCAGCCTGCTGGGTCTGTGGCTCAGTTTCTTTCCCAGATAGAACCACCTGTAGATCTAGTTTATGGTTAGCTTTTCTAATATAGAACATTTTTATTAGATCAGTGCTTCTCTGCTTCTTTCTATATGTCTGCTTCTTCAGGGTTCCCGCAGGTCCTTAAAAAGTCTTAAAAGGCATTGAATTCTTCAAAATAAAATTAAGGCCTTAATTGGTATTAAAATGTCTTAAATCAGTCTTTCGTAGGTCTTCATTTTTAAAACATCATAAATAGGATTATTTTTATTACGATTTATTTTTGTAATTTAAATAAAATGTTAAAATTGACCCTTTTTTTTTTTTCTTATTTAAAAAAAATAAATAAATGGCTCACCGTTATTGGTTCCGTCCCAATAGCGGAACCTAAAAGCGTTGTTGCGGTAGGAACATTTGGGAGATGCGCCATTTATTTTTTGTCTGGAAAATATGAGCAAGAGTTTTCTCCATGGCTAAAACCAGAATCAGGGATCATACACGAGGCTTAGTCTATTTTGTGCAAGAAGTCATTCAAGCTCGGAACGATGGGAATTAAGGCAGTGGAGTCGCACATGCGAAGCACGAAACACAAAGCGTCAAAATGGAGTTACCGAGAAACAGCCGGTATTTCTCAGTTTAGTTCCACCCTTGTCTCTGCAACGCCTCCACTTATCACCAAATGAAACATACTAAGAAAACGATACAAAGAAAAATAGCTGCAAAAAAGACTTAGCACTGGTTATGTTGGGGCTTTAAAACTGATTTATTTTGTTCCCTGCTAAAACAAAGCTTGTGAATTCAGGCAAATAATTGTTAAAATATATCTTTCATTTGTGTGTTTTTAGCTTTCTTCCTGTATGGGAAGCTTTTCAACATTTGAAACATTGGTGTAGTGATTTAGGTTAAAATAAACCTTTGGGTAAAGTTGTCACAAGCGGGTTTTTCTTGTGTTTCTTGTGAATTTGGTCTTAAATTTTTATTTCAAGTGGCATTAAAAAGTCTTAAAAAGTCTTGAATTTAACTTGCCTTATGCTGTAGGAACCCTGTTCTTGAACCCCAGTCAGCCTGGGCAGATGGCCGCTCATACTGAGCCTGGCTCCGCTGGTGGTTTATTCCTCTTAAAAGGGAGTTTTTCTCTCCACTGTCGCTGCATGCATGCTCGGTGTGAGGGATTGCTGCTTAGTCAACTACTGCAATGCGAGTGACTGTGCTGTCACCACATTCTCATCCAGGAGGAGCAAATCCTGTAAAGTCAATGACTGGATGATAGAAAATGTACAAAAGAAACCTTTTCATCCAAACTCTCTGCCTGATTTATATTGAATAAAATAACTTCTTCAAGCTGCTTTCGCTGGAGGTTTATTGTCGCACGTCTTTAGCAGCTCTGTCCAATATATATTAGAGCTCATTAAACAGAGAGGGTTCAATATTTCTTACAGATTCTTTCTTGAATTAAGGCTTTGACTAGGCCATTCTAATATTTAAATGTGTTTTGCTCTAAACTGTTTATCTCTTGCTGGATGTTTGGAATCCCCCTGGTATCAAATATTGCTTTTTTTCATGCCGTTAATCTCCTTTTACCTATTCATTAACTCTACCACTTTTCTGTTTGTGTGAATAAGTTGTGTAGGCTTACTGTGATGTTTTTAGCATTCAGAGCCGCCAGCAGCTCCTTTAACAGGTGGTTAAATAGAAGCTATTAGGGGATACCTTAAGTAGGGCTGCAACAAATTGCTTTACAAATGTATTAGTCTGTTAATTATTTTTATTATTATTAATCGGATAGCCAAAGTTTCCTTAAAGAAGTTTTTTACAAAATAAAACCAGATGAAACTAAAAAGTTTTCACTTGGGGAGTTCATGATAGAACATATTATCAGATAAAAAAGGTTTGTTTAATATTAAAGGTATAATGGAGGATGTTCTCTTTTTGGGTGGATCATCAAAGTAAGTGGTCCTCCTAATTGTCAATCATTCTGGTGATATGTAAAGCCGTCCTACACGCTCGTCCCAATTTTCCCAGTGGTGAGTCTGGCGTAGTGGAAAAAATGCCCAATGCACAAGAAAATGCACAAGCCCATTTCTCCGCGTGCACGCTCTTGGAAGCGTTTAATACTTGTTCCCGTTTGGGAGCGAGTACAGTGTTGTGCACGTGCATTTTTTTTTTAAGTGGAGAGTGCGCTATCACCAATGGTTCCATTCAAGGTGCGCAGTCACTATTTTTCCATGTGTGACGTGTGATCATTACTGAGAATTGCACAATTGTATCTTCTTGGCCGATTTATGGAACTGTTGCTGTATCCTGAACCTTTATCAGGTGTTGTGCTTCATATGGGGCCCAGCCAGATAATGTTGCTTAGGGGCCTATTG
>NW_024039580.1:507500-625000 GCF_016077235.1 Cyprinodon tularosa | reverse complement strand
TCTCTTTTTCATTTTCATTAGAACTCTGGCTGCAGCATTTTGGATCAGCTGAAGGCTTTTAACTACAGTTTGTGGACTTCCTGATAGTAAAGAATTACAATAGTCCAGCCTTGAAGTAACAAATGCATGGACTAGTTTCTCAGCATCACCCCTGGACAGGATATTTCTAATTTTTGCAATGTTCCTCAGATGAAAGAAGGAAATTCTAGAAACCTCTTTGATATGGGATTTAAATGACAGGTCCTGATCAAAAATAACACCAAGATTTTTTACTTTATTATCTGAAATCAGTTTAATCCCATCCAAATGAAGTGACTGGCTAATCAGTTTCTTTTTCAGAGACTCTGGTCCAAAGACTATAACTTCTGTTTTGTCTGCATTCAGAAGCAGAAAATTAAGAGTCATCCAGGTTTTTATGTCTTCAAGACATGCCTGTAATCTATGTAATGGGTTAGCTTCATCTGGATTTATAGACAGATATAGCTGGGTATCATCAGCATAACAGTGGAAATTAATCCCATGCTGTCTAATAATTCTACCAATTGGGAGCATGTATAAAGTAAAGAGAATTGGTCCTAGCACTGATCCCTGTGGTACTCCACAGGTAACCTTTGAGCGTGTTGAAGATCTATCATTAACATGAACAAACTGAATTCGATCAGATAGATAAGATTTAAACCAGTCTAGTGCTGTTCCTTTAATTCCAACAAAATATTCAAGTCTTTCTAAAAGAATATTATGGTCAACTGTATCAAATGCAGCACTAAGATCCAACAGGACGAGCACAGATACAAGTCCATTATCTGAGGCCATGAGAATATCATTAGTGACTTTCACCAGAGCTGTTTCAGTGCTATGATGAGCTCTAAAGCCAGACTGAAACTCTTCAAAAAGTTCATTATGGTGGAAGTGATCGCAAACTTGTTTGGCAACTACTTTCTCAAGAATTTTGGATAAGAAAGGAAGATTGGATATAGGTCTATAATTGACCAAGTCATCTGGGTCAAGAGACGGTTTCTTAAGCAGAGGTTTAATTACAGCAATCTTAAAAGCTTTAGGTACATATCCCTGTAACAGAGATAGATTAATCACATCTAAAATGGAGGAGGAGATCAAAGGGAATACCTCCTTAAATAACCTGGTTGGAACTGGATCTAACATACAAGTTGAAGGCTTAGATGAAGACAATAATTTTGCTAATTCAGAGAGTTCAACTGGATCAAAGCAGTCTAAACCCGGTTCAGATTCCATGACTACCTCAGGTACAATCGCGGATAGAGGAGTGCTTATGATCTTATTTTTAATAAGATCAATCTTATTTATAAAGAATCCCATAAAATCATTGCTGCTAAGAGCAGGTGGAATGGACGGTTCAACAGAGCTATGGCTCTGGGTGAGTTTGGCAACTGTATTAAAAAGAAATCTAGGATTATTCTTATTCTCCTCTATTAATGAGGAGATGTATGCTGCTCTTGCTTTACAAAGGGTCCTCTTATACAGCAGTAAACCATTTTTCCAGACTAGGAAGGACTCTCGCAGGCCTGTGGAGCGATATTTTCTCTCCAGTTTCCTAGCATTTTGCTTCAAAGTACGCAGCTCTGCATTAAACCAAGGAGCAAGCTTTCTATTTTTAACGGTTTTCATTTTCAAAGGAGCTGCGTTGTCTAAGGCAATACGCAGAGAACTAGCAACCCCCTCAACAAAATCATCAACCTGTGAAGGGGAATAAGCTAAGCTTTTGCACTCTGCAGCACTGCTCAGTGACACAGAGCAGAGAGAAAGTGAAGCAGATTCTTTAAAATTTATAACTGCACTATCTGATAAAGATCTACTAAAATTTAACCTTCTTTTGGGGGAGGAGAACTCTGTTAAAGTAATCCTGAAGGTTATTAGAAAGTGGTCAGAGAGGACAGGGTTGTGAGGAAATACTGTTATTTCTTCACATTCTATGCCGTATGTCAGCACAAGATCCAAAGTATGAAGATGAGAATGCGTGGGACTATTCACATTTTGAACAAAGCCAATAGTGTCTAAGATAGCATTAAAGGCTGCTCTTAAGCTAAAAAAAAAAAAAATGGCGCGCCCCGGCACCGAATCGAAAAGGGCAACCACACAGAAAGGCATAGCAAGGACCAATCACAGCTGCCTTTTCTCTGCGCACTTCCACCTGAGGTCTGCATGGGTTTGCGACTGCCCGACGCATAGTCAGGATTTTGTTGAGGTGCGCGACGATTGATGAAGCTCTGCGTGGGGGGTTGTGGTCGTGCAGAGAGACAGGTTTGACGGTTGCAGATGCGTCAGAAGCATAAATTGGCCTTAAGTCACTAACAGCCTTCTAAAAATGTGCTCTTGGTAATAAAGTTTATAAACGACATACGACTCATACCCGTTTTAATGCAAAAAAAAGCTTATTTTTCTTAATGAGTAAAAGATCCACCATACTGTTATCATCCACTGTCATCTTTCTGATTCCTCTACCTCCTCATTTTGTTTTGTTCTTTTATTCGGGTTCTTCCTCCTCTCATCCGTTTCCTTAAGCTCTCATTTCTGCCACCCTTGTCCGTCACCTCTGCAGCGCACCTCATTTATTTTCCTGCTCCAGTCATCCTCCACTTACCAAATGTGACCTTTTTTCTTTTTAATCCTCGTTCACTGTCTTCATGTGACCTTGTTTAGTTGCTTTTCGTTGTGGAGATTTCTCCTTATTTTCTGTATATATCCAGTGTCTCCTTCTGGATAAAGGAGACACTGTGTAGCCCTATTATTTAATTTTCGAGAATATTAATTAGACATGTAAAGCAGAGATAATGTTCTTAAAGATAATTTTAACTTTTGTACAGTTTGGAGCTTTAAATAGTCCAGCATTTAAATTTGATGTTCATTCGAAACATTTCACCTCTAGAAAATGGGTTTATTGTAACTACAACGATTAGAAATACCAAAACCTGCTGCTGAGCAATATTGAATTTTATACTGATACTTGCAGTTTTAAACACACACCTGAACTACGTTTTATATTCGCTTTTTAGGCGCTACAAATGGCTGAAATGTGAAAGTAGGATAATAAACCTGATTAACTGACGACACAAATGAGGTTTTGAGGTGGAATTTCTCTCTTAATAATTGCATTTAAACTGCTTTTTTTCCCAACTCATCAAATCATGTCACTAAAGCCACTCTCAGGATTGCGAGGGAAAGATGAGAGCAGCTTAGATTTGTATGTAATGATTTGTTGTCTTTCCCATTTCTTAACTAGGTACCACTTAGGATGAATCACATTTCATTCCATTTTGTGCGTTCGTGTGTTTAGGGGTATTTCCAAACAGCTGTTAGGAAGAAGGGAAAGTGGTAGGGCTATAAACCCCTTCAATGAAGTTTATCAGGGGGACGCTCAAACAGAGGGGTACAACAAAGTAACTAACTTTAGTTAAACATCATGTATTTGAATGAACATGATCTACTACTATAATCAATTAGCACATTTGGTATTTGTGTAACTCAGCTGAGCTCCAAAGCTTGTCTGGATGATGTCTTATATCACGCTTTCTTTAAGTGCATAACACAAAAAATGTTATAGAGAAAAGAAGGCATGTCCTCACACTGAAAGTAACACATTGATTATTTTGCACACATATTAAGTACCATAAACCAGGAGTAACCAATTAAAAATCAGCCGGGTCCAAATAAAAAAATCAACAACTAGTAAAGATCCTGAGACATTTTTAATTCTAATCCGTTACTTTAAACAGAATTAAAAAATGAAATAAAATTCGTTTTTTTGCATCCATGTTATACATTGACTTTTTAAAGCTACAGTGTGTAATTTTCAGCGACATCTAACGTGCAGACCGCAGCAACATGAACATCTCCCCCCCACCGCTTCTCCCCCCCAACAGTACGGCGAGCGTTACGGGACAAAATGTCTTCCACGACGTCCGCATCACCTACCTTCTCAAGTGATGAGGTTTGTTTACATAGATAATTTTACAGATAGTATTTCATTAGTCTGTGTAGGGTATAGATTTCATGTAGACTTAAACAACTTGCCGTAGTTACTTTGAAGCGTAATGGGCGATCTCGCAATCACTAGTTTGTTGGCTCTGCGCTGCCGTAGCGCAAAGATGTCTGCCTCCATGGCTGCGAGACCCGCTCCTATGTAATTATAAATAACAAATTCTAAGGCAACGCAAATATTAAGGTTAAGAGGCTGAGCTCGTAGATGATGATAAATAACATAGTTATGTATAATATATTACATTTCTGACTGTATATACCTGTAATTATTACACACTGTAGCTTTAAATAAACAAAATATAAAAATCTAAACTGTTTTTTAAAGTAGAGAACAACAATCATTCAGTTTGGTATATAGACAGTTTCCTGATTCCCATATTTTATAAAACGCCTGAACTGACCATTTTGTTTTTTATGGTTTAATGAGAGCAGTTAGCTTTAGGCTGCCCTGCAAGGCTTTAAACCTGGGTTTGAATGGTGACAAAGCCATTCTCAAGCACATATTTGTGAGTCTGGATTGAATTTATTTTTGATTCTGTTCATGGTGGAGAATCCTGCTTCACAGCAGCTGGTTAAGCCAAATCTACTTAAAATGTCCAGGATCATCTTTGAGCACACCATTTCACTTTTCTTTCACCAGGTCATTGCAGTTCTTCCAGCAGTCCACACTTTCTCTGCTCTTTTTCTCATCCTCTTCTCCTTCTTTCCCATCGCCCGGCTTGCCACAGGTTTGCCTGCTGTCTAAAAGTAGCAGCAGCAACCCAGACTGACAGCAGCTCAGTGGCTAATTTATATAATGCGTAGCTCTGTACAACTTTACCATATTAAAAGGAGAAGCGGTGCAAGTGAAGTTGGACACTGTCGTTGAGCAGCACGCTCTAATTTATAAATGTTTTAAGTCAGTTCGGGTCCGGATTAGCCAGCAGGGGGGTCCGGATCCAGACTGCGGTCTACTAATCCGTGACCTCTGCCATAAAGTGATCCACCAGCATTCCCAGTTACTGAAGATGTCTTCTTACTTTAGTGGCAGATAACCATAAAATGATCCCAAAGGCCCACGTAAGAGACATCACCCAACTGCAGATGCCATGATTTCTCCAGATTTCCAGCAAAACACCTTGTCAAGTCTGCTAAAGTAGAAGCCAGCAGTAACTACTGATGGCATGTGCGATTGTTGAAGGGGTGTCCCAATTTGTAGGGGTTACCCTTTAGGCCCTAGCACTTGTAGCTCCACTTAAAGGCGGGAAGGGTGAAAGGGTGGAATGGGATTGGCTGTAAGTCGTTTTCACATAAAAACTCACCAAAATATGTATGAGGTTGTAGTTTTAATTGTGCAGAATGGTAGAAATTCAGTTAAAACACAATTAAATTATCCCAAAAAAAGAAAAGTACTTTAACAAGGTATGTCTGAGTTAATGCTGCCCTCACTTTCATATTTAATGGTTTTCTCGCCCTATTTTCTTAATTATGGCTTGGTCATAAATTCACTTTAAATCTTCCTCACCCTATTTGGTAATCGTTTAGTTCTCGCTGCCTCTGCCTTTTTCATCCCTTTTTTACGATGGACCTCCAATCTTGTTAGTCTGCCTCCTGAGGCGAACACAGGACAGCGAGCAGGTAGGATGGGAGCTAACAGCGTGGCACTGGGAGGGCTAATTAACCTCCAGATCACTGTGGTCCAAGTGGGAAACCAGGAGGAGGAGGCTGCGGAAGAGAGCAAGGTCAAGATGAGGTTTTATGAAAAGAGAAGATGTCAGTCTAGTTCTAAATCAACAATGGTGAGTGGCCTAAAGGTCATGGATGCTGTCTGCAGCCTTCAGAGGAGAAAAGCTCCAACCTGATGAAACACAGGGAGCAGAAATGTGTGAAATTTGTTTGAGGACGTCTTCTTGGCAGGTAAATTGGAGAAGTTCAGTAACAGGTAATATGTATGCAGAGAGTGCTGCACTGATTCAAGATGAGGGAGCGGAGGGGAGATATTACAGGATGGGGGGTACTTAGACTTGAAGCCTCTGTTAACAAGCTGAAGGAGGAGGGAGACCTGTCACTCTGCCTCCATTAATGGCCTGGGTTCCTACCTGTATGCATGAGGCAGCGGAGCGCTGCTTCCTGACTGGTCAGACTACGCCTCCTTCCCCGGATGATGGACAGAAATCTCTGACAAGCTCAGAGAGGCATGGCGGCTTAATGCGCTTCAGGAATGGTACCAGGCTCGGTTCTTGTAGCAGAGATCAGCTGAGCTGTAAAGGGCACAGCAGGACCCAATCTGCTTTAACGAGCTCTGAGATTGGAATAAAGCCACAGTTTGGATTTTCATTAAGGCAATTAAAAATATCACTCTTAGTTAGCTTTAATTACTCGCCCGTGCATGCATGAGAGGCGCTGAACTGTGGATTTGTCCCTTCAAGGGTCGCCGACACGGATCATCTGCCTCCATCTCACCCTCTGCATAGCTGCTCTTCCTCCTCTGGTTCGTTTCCATTTTGCTCCAAATGGGAATTTTAACATCTGCAGCTCTGCCTCCTGCCTTTCTATTAACGCCTTCACTTTTTCAGCTCTGCTTTCTAAAACAAAAAATCCACCTCCACCCTCTCCTCTTCCTCTCTCTTATGCTGCTGTTTGCATCGGATGGTTGACTTCATCCATAAGCAGGACCTGTGGTCCTGCCAGCTGAGCTGCTGCATCGGTCTCTTTCTCACTCTACCTTGGCTTCCTCCGACCTTTCATGCTTCTTCTACTGGGTGTCACTCCTGCCTTTTCTTTATGTTTCTGACTTTAAACCACTTTGACAATGAAAGCATCATATCTTTTCAGGTTTGACGGTTAACGCTGAACTGCTGCCATCCCCTTCACAAAATTAAGTTTAGATTTTACCGGTTGAATCTTTGTGTTTCAATACTGCACTTAGGTGAAGCTCTCCTTTCCCTACTGTTGCTTTCTCTTCCATTTTTCTAATTACAACAGATGAGACGTTCTGAAACTTAAGGCCTTTTTATATAACCGATACATATGTAGTAGTAAAAGTAGTAAAAGTAGAATGGGAGGCAGATCTTTTAGTTATCAGGCTCCTCTCCTGTGGAACCAACTACCAGTTTTAGTCCGTGAGGCAGACACCCTGTCTACTTTTAAGGCTAGGCTTAAAACTTTCCTTTTTGATAAAGCTTATAGTTAGGGTGGCTCAGGTTATCCTGAGCTATCTCTATAGTTATGCTGCTATAGGCTTAGACTTTTGGAGGACATAGGGACCCCCATTTCATCATTCTGCTTCATTCTCTCTCTGTTCTCCTATTCTGCAGAATCTGTTAGTTCAATCTCTAACCTTCTGCTCTCTCTGCTTTTCCTCAGAGTAGCTTTGCCTCGTCTGTTCCTGTTTGGCTGTGACGTCATCCTGGAAAGAAACATCAGCTGTGCTGCTTCCATCAACACCCTTGTTTATAGATGTTGGAGATCGGCCTGTTTTCCAGTGTGGTCCTGTTTCTCTGGCCGTGACTGAGTGGATGTGCTCTCTTCGTCCTCTGGCATGGGAGCTGCCTTGGAGCTCGTCTGCCTGGCTGTGTGTTTCCTGGACGGGGCCGCCTTTTACAGCTGCTTTTTGTATCTCTGTTTCTGTCTCCTTGAACCCCAGTCGGCCTCGGCAGATGGCCGCTCACACTGAGCCTGGTTCTGCTGGAGGTTTCTTCCTGTTAAAAGGGAGTTTTTCCTCTCCACTGTCGCTACAAGCATGCTTAGTGTGGGGGATTGTATTTGAGTCAATGAGTCAATGCAATCAACTGGTTTTCCTTAGATAGAAAACTTTGTATCAATTTGACTGTATGATCTGGTTGAACTGTAAAGTGCCTTGAGATGACATGTGTTGTGAATATGGCGCTATATAAATAAACTGAATTGAAATTGAATTGAATATGACTTCAAAAACAAAACACCTTGGTAACAATTCTGGATGTTTTTTTACAGTTAAAAGTTCTGTAACTAATGTGGGCTTCAAGGTGTGGAGAAACCAGATGGTGAAAATCTTACATTTCCTAGCTGATGCCAAGGTTTTTCTTCATTGCTTCCGTACCATTTTATTTGCTTTCATTGATTGCTCTCGTGAGGTGAACCACTCTACAGCATAATATTGCCCCCTCCATGCTTTGGAGTTGGGATAATGCCCGCGAGCTTTCCTCTTTACGTCCTGATATGATGATGGATATAATGACCATAATCTGAGTTTCGGTCCCTGTTTGTGTTTATGAGCGGTATCCTGGATTTTTTTAAAGTTTTGAATTAACAGCCTCTTTCCGTCTGAGTGGCCTTTTACTCTATGTCAGTACAGCATTAATGTCACTTTAGATAATAACACTTTCTAACCATCTCCCACAAATATCTTCAAAAGGTCTCTTTCTTTGGTTCTGGACTAAAATGTGTTTATGACTGCATATTCCTTACCCACATATAATTAAACCTAACTTCAGCCGTCTAATAATAATATTGATAAACAAGACTTGTGTAATATCAGTGTGAATCAGTCTGAGTGTCTGAGCCGTAGTATTCATAGTATCAATCAGGGGCGATCAACTCCAGTCATTGAGGGCCAGTGGTCTACAACTTTTTAAATTAGTCTTATGCTCCACCACACCTAATTCAAATAGCTGAATTACCTCCACCAATCTCTGGGTATGTACGATAGCTAGACCTGGCTATTGTGACGAACACCAGTGTAGGCGATGGTGATCCATGCTCTGCCCCTGCGGCTTTAAGATGTCCCTGTGGGACACTCATCCTGTGTGTGTGGCTTGCCTGGTTGTGACCCACGCCTGAGCAGCATTGTCCTCAATACAGGAGTATACCCACCATGCTGCCTCTTTGTCCCAGGACAGAGTGGACTCTCTGTGGTCAACTCTGTGAGCCTCAAACAATGATAGAGACTGTTGGGCCTGATGGCCTCCTCTTTAGTGGCAATACCACTAGGTCCCTCAATATGAGGGGTATCCAGCCCTGGGTGTCATCCCTGAACATGGACCTGCATTGAGACGGTTGACACAGAGTAAAGATCTTTGTGGCCTTCTCATTAGACGTTTGTCAGAGGAAGAGTCCAGGCTTCCTCACAAAGGCCTGGACACAATCTCTGCACGAAAAGTGGTCACCACGGATACATTACTGATAGTCTAAGGCAATCTGAACCCACAGTCTCTAAGAGCAACGCTCATGGCAGGAGCCCTGAATTATGGGGCAGTTATTTTATTCAGGTAAATTAAATCTAGAAATTAAAAGGACTTCAACCTCCAGAACTGGAGCTGCTGCTTCATCAAAAATCTTGTTTTATTTAGTTATATATTTAGAGATGCCAGTTTAAGTGACTGAGTGTTATGATAGTGTTCTTCCTCGCTTTCTTAATTACACGTTGCAGAATCAAATGAAAATCATTCAGATTTGGCCACACCCTTGGCCAGCATCTTGAAGAAATTTTTTTGGGATGTCCTAAAAGGCGCTAAACAGGAAGTTTGGTTTGATTTTAACTTCGCACAGTAAAAAAAGCCTTATGTTTATTTTAAATCAGCATACATAAATATTTTAGTCTAGTTTGTAAATGACTTCAGTGGATTTGACCAGACTCATGGAACCAATGGAGGATTAGTGTGCTACTAATTCCCCTTTCCCACTGGCTGAAAAAGCAGTACAAACCTGACAACAATCAGCTTTTAGTGGGAGTGGGAACAGCTCACTGACCAGTGTTTACCCAGGTCAAATGACTCAGCAAGCAGCCGGGTGAAAATCCCGTTGGCTCTGATTGGCATGCTGTGGGAACACCACAACCAGGTTGACCCGCTAACCTGGTGGTCCTTTGAGCAAAACGTACAGATGCCAACACACTGCGCCACACTGCGCGTCTGATATAAAAATCTGAAACTTCTCTGTTTACAATCAATAAACAAGGCATAGCACTGGTGAGAGGGATTCTGACAGATTAACAAGAAACGACAATAAACCACACTTACTACGAACTGTCTTCCTTACATGTTGCTCTCCATTGTTTACTTTCCTGATTTCTGTCGCACTGGTGAGAGCATCAAAACTAACCCAGCGTGATGGTGTGACTTGACACGCAGCTGCGGGGGGACAGAGGCCACAAAGCTTACCATCTAGTGGTTAGACCCATCTTTCTTTGCCAGTGGAAAGGGAGTTGACCGCCGATTATTAGCAGAGAAATCCATGTTTGACAAACATGTGTTAATGCCCTGTTTTCTGCGGGGAAAAGTCCTGAGCATAATGGACATTTCTATGTAGGATGTCTGTGACCTGTTGAATAATCAGCTCAGTTTTTGTTCTGGAGAAACCAAACCAGAAGCCTCTACCCACCGATGAGTGTCAAGTTACACGCTTGTCCTCCACATTTTCATTTTGTCTCATCGCCAAAAAATGGCCAAATCCTGGCATCAGATTATCTGTTTAGGAAATTCATGCCTCATGTAGAAGAAGCTAAAACAGGGAGCACTGTTGGATATATTCCTGTCTGGATACCATTTAATCTCATTATTTTGTCGGATGTTTATTTCCTCCACTTTTCCTCCAAATACAAACTCCTCTATACCATGACAGAGTTTTGTGGAAGTGACTATGAATCGAATTAAATTTTCACGGTCCTTGCAGAAATATGCATTGCCATTTTAACACTTCCACATTTTACTTCCAATTTTTGAATTTATGTTTTACATTTATTGAGCTATTATAATCTTGTTTCCTTAAATGTGAATGTTTTAAAAGAGGAAGATCCATTTTCAGTGTGCCACTTTGCAAACGTCTGGTTAAGGTCTTTATGTAAAAAGCTCTGCTGTTTGCACAGAGGGGAGGATGATGGCTGCAGCAGGATGCTGCTTGGAAAAGGAAGACTGGTGAAGCTGAACAGGCAGTCCTGGAAGAAAACCTGTTAGAGGCTGGAAAGACTTGAAACTGGGGTGGAGGTTCACATTCCATCACAACAACAATACTAAACACACGGCCAGTGCTCCAATGAGCTCTGGGACTGTTTGATATACGGTGGCAGTGCCTTAATTAAGCTAACTAAATCAAACAAGTAAAAAATATAAAATTACCTCTATTTTTTACTGTTTGATTTAAAAAAAAGTTTAGCCTAGATTAAATGTTTTTACGGTAAATACTCTCTTATTAACCCTTCACCTGTGAGTACTCCATACACAATCTTTAAAGCCGATGTCTGATTTGATAGCTGCCACATCAGGATGAGCTAGCTGGTGAGTTATCACTGGACCGACTGGTGTCCAGGTTGGATCCTGACACCACAGCTTGCCTTCATCTGATGTATGTATCTGCAGCAGGTCTGCGCCCACCTTCAGCCCCCAGGTTAATAGACTTTCCTAACAATCCCATTAATCACCTGCCTAAGGCCAAAGAGTTTCATCGGCCGATGCAGCGGATCAAGAGAGAGAGAGAGAAAGGGAAATGATCTGCAGCTGTCGAACAAAGTCCTGCCCACATTGATGAAATGCTTTCAGCAGAAGCTGAAGTTCACTCATTGTGTACTAAAATGGTTCATGCACCACTCTGACATCTCTCTGGAGGTGCTGGTTTGTTTCTGCCCCCCTTTGATTTCTCTGACGCTCTGACACAATTAAAGCTGTATTCTTGGTCTCTACTAGAAGTCTTTGTTGCTCCATCGGGGAAAATAGGTTGTCAGGTTTTCTTGCCACCTGAGCTCCTGCAGAATTTATTATTTTGGGCTGAAACACTGGGTTGACGTGTTCTTCAGTTGTCATTCGATTTAATTTTTGTCAGCTTGTTTTATGCCTTTGGTTCTGAATTATAGGTGGTTTTCTCCCTAAAATCTGTAAGAGCGCTACAGAGCAAATTTACCTTCTATCCACTGAAGAGGTGCGTAATACTGTATATGTTCTCAAGATCTAATTATTATTGTTTTTTTCCTTTTATGTAGTTTACCAGTTAAATATCCTGAACTAAGTCATTAATCATCTATCCTTATGATGTAGTTAATAGGAATGTTAACAAATAATCCCGGATACAAGCGGCTGAAATGAGCTTTCTCCGCAGGGTGGCTGGGCTCTCCCTTAGAGAAAGGGTGAGGAGCTCGGTCATTCGGGAGAGGCTCAGTGTAGAGCCGGTTCTCCTCCACATCGAGAGGAGTCAGTTGAGGTGGCTCGGACATCTTCTTCGGATGCCCCCTGGACGCCTCCCTCGGGAGGTGTTCCAGGCATGTCCCACCGGGGGGAGGCCCAGGGGACAGCCCAGGACACGCTGGAGAGACTATGTCTCTTGGCTGGCCTGGGAGCGCCTAGGGCTTCCCCCAACAGAGCTGGAGGAGGTGTCTGCGGAGAGGGAAGTCTGGGAGTCTCTGCTTAGTCTGCTGCCCCCGCGACCCGGTTCCGGATAAAGCGGGAGACGACGAGTACGACGAGTACGAGTACGAGTTAACAAATAATTGAGTTACGATGGTTGATTAATGGTTTGTTTTGTTAAAATTTATTCAATCCAGTTGCTTGATAAAGTCCATTTAGAGGGAATTTCTTTATGTTGTAATGTTTGCCTGTCTTCTTGGGTGCAGAGCCTCACTTCTGTTTGCAAGAGAAGTGATGCCAGAGTGGAAACATGAATGGATGCAGAGACCTCTTAGGGATTTTTTATTTCACAGTTCGGACAAGAATGTAAAAAGCATGCAGACTGACATATATAATCACTAGATAAACTCCTAGTTATCGGCGGTTTACTTATCACCTAAACTGCCCCCATTTTGCTGTGATGAATGAGGCAGCAGCATCAACTTCTCTACTGTGCCCTGAGGGTGAGGATCAATTCAGTTCAGTTTATTTATATGGCTTCAATTCACAACACGTCATCTCAAGGCAGCTTATAATTCAACCAGATCGTACAATCAAATTATTTCAAAGTTTTCTATCTAAGGAAAACAAGTTCATTGCATCGACTCATTGACTCAAATACAATCCCTCATACTAAGCATGCTTGTAGCGACAGTGGAGAGGAAAAACTCCCTTTTAACAGGAAGAAACCTCCAGCAGAACCAGGCTCAGTGTGAGCGGCCATCTGCTGAGGCCCACTGGGGTTCAAGGAGACAGAAGACAAGATATAGAAAAGAAGCAGAGATACAAAAGGCAACTCTCGACCAGCTCCACAGGCGGCCGCGTCCAGGAAACACACAGCCAGGCAGACAAGCTCCGAGCAGCTCCCATGCCAGAGGATGAAGAGAGCACATCCAGCCAGTCAGCCGGTCCAAGAAACAGGACCAATCTGAAAAACAAACCGATCTCCAACATCTATAAAGAAAGGTGTTAATGGCAGCAGGACAGCTGATATTTCTCTCAAGGATGGAGTCACAGCCAAACAGGAACAGACGAGGCGAAGCAACTCTGAAAAAAAGCAGAGAGAGCAGAAAGTTAGAGATTGAACTAACAGATTCTGCAGAATAGGAGAATAAAGAGAGAATGAAGCAGAATGATGAATTGGGGGTCCCTATGTCCTCAAGAAGTCTAAGCCTATAGGAGCAAAACTATAGAGATCCGGGTTTGACTCACCTGTCAAGTGGACGGGAAACTAAAATTATTTACCAGCCAAAAAGAAAGAAAGAAAAAAATAAAAGAATTTGCTCTCATATATTTTTAAGGAACATATTATTTTAATAAAACATTATGTTAAATGCAAGCAAAGTTACAGTAAAAGGTAATGTGGTTTTATTAAGTAAAGTTGTAATTATTTTCAATTTCAGAAAATTTAATTGAAACATTGAATGCATTGAATGAAATACGAAGTGTAGCTTTTCTTCGATTGCAATGCACAGCAATATTTAATATCTTTGTGTTTATGAAGCCATCAGCACGCTCACAGTGACGGTGGGTTGTTTGCATCGAGCCTGAGACATGGACATCCAGCGAATGTGGCTTTTATTGCGGTGGTGTTCATGGTTGCTCTCGGGTTTCAGAGATTGACATCCAGCGAAAAATTATACAAAATGAACACAACTCAATGTTTCACAGCGTTCTACACCACAATTATTTATTTTTTTTGCAGTGCACTGAAAATCTCTATTAATGACTTTAAACTGATTTCCCTTTTCTCCTACACTGTTTACATTCTGATCACTGCTGCACTTTATAAATAGAAATTCACTGTTGTAAGTTGTTAAAAAGCTGTACGCATTGAAATTTAATTTTGTATACACTATGTGTATACAAAATGACAGTGTAAGTCTAAAAATGGTCTCTTTTGCCGAGTATGCATCACAGCAGACTTGTCCGTTCTTGAGATTGACAGCAATCCCAGCATGCATTGCAGCAGCTGCGACTGAAGTGCAACTTCTGTCCAAACATTTCCCCGCTTTGTGGCAAATGGTGCTCTGGCACTAACTAGCCAAATGAAAAATTTATTTGCATTATGCCATTGTTAATTTCAAACCCTAATTTGACGTTTCTATCAATCCTAATTTCAAGGATGTGATTGGTAACATGGTAGAAATGCCTTGTGAAAACTCACAATAAAACTGCTACAGCTCCCATAGTTTCCATCTAACCTAGATTATTTAAAATAGAGTTAAAAGAAACCCATAAATAAACAAAAGTTCAGTCAGTACATTCTGTAAATGTTGTTCACATCTGCTCTGACTCCTTGTAGGAGCAGCCAACCGCTCTGCTAACATAACTTAGCATGTTCAGTCAGTCTGATAGGCGGGGAATGAGCCCTCCAATTAATGTTGCCATGTCAAAAGAAAGGACAGACTAGTCTTGGATTATGAACAACATGACTACAGAAACAGATGTGTGTTCAGCAGACCGCTGTGTAAACACCCACCAACTCAGAGCGGTCATCACATTTTCTGCCTTTTAGCAGATATGTTTCAGAAGTTTGTGCTGAACATTTCCTAGTTTGCATGTGATTTTACCCAACTAGAGATCCATTTCATGATGCAGGACAGGAAGAGCTGGGCTCATTTCAATTTCATCCTGTAAATAAAAAAATGCTGTGTAGGATTCTAGAGGGGGTTAAGGTCCCTGATGAACGCATTTTTGGACAATAGTGTGAAATCTGAATGCTAGCTGAAGGACACACACAATAAAAACTTAATCAGCAAGTTATATTTTTTAAATACAGATGCACCTAAACTACTCTCCATGTTCAAACAAGACACAGCTAAAAAAAGCGACATTCTGTCCTGTGTTGTTTTTTTTTTTTTTAGGTCTGGTTTTCCTGCGTCATATTAATTAGCGATCTCTGTCATTAATGGAAAACTTGATAAACACGATGCTCTACATAACAGGAAAAATGCTTAACAGTGGCTGCAAACTGACTGTAAACATTAGGGCTGGGCATTTATTGCATTTGCAATGAGTAATTTAGTAAAACGTAATTATCAAATCGCAGAGGTACTCAATTTTGGTCCCTTTACATTTAAAGGTACTGTGGATGATTTAAAAAAAAAAAAAACCTGCCCTCTCCACTTTAAAAAAAAAAAAAATTGTGCATGCAAGAGCATGCATGAACCCATTTCTTCTTGTGCACATTTAAAATATGCTGTTCTCCTAGATCAAACACCTTAATGTGTTCACATACAGCAGGGAATATATAGTGGACTTTAGAGCTAACTCAGTTAACTGACCGTTCAGACAGATGATCACTACTTTTTGAATTGTTGGTCACATAATTCCTCCTCCTCCACTGCGCGGTGCCTGCGCCATTTTTATCAGTCGCCACTTTCAGATAGCGACACCAGGCCGCTTTGATAGCAAATCCCATAGTGTTTTGCGAAGAGAGCTCTCAGCGCAAAGCATTCTGGGATATATAGACTCTCCTAACAATCCCATTAATCACCTGCCTAAAGCTGAAGAGTTTCATCGGCCGATGCAGCAGATCGAGAGAGAGTCTTCTGAGGCAGATATATCCCTCGTCTTCTCATACACTTCGTAGACACTTTTTCTCTTACGACCCTCGGCCATTTTCAAAGAACTGTGGTGAGAAGAAGAGCTTCAATGTCTAAAACCGTAGCTCACCACAGACATACGCCTGAAAGTGCACATGCAAAGAAAAATGTAGCTAACGGGGCGAGCACGTAGGACGGCTTTATGTAAACATTTCACCAGAATGACTGACAATTAGGAGGACCACTTATTTAGATGATCCACACGGAAATAAAAGATCGTCCTCTATACCTTTAATAAGACTAAGATAAATAAGGTATGTGAAGTTCTCTCTCCAGCCTTTTAGGTGACGGTACTATGCTTAAAATTGTTCTGCCACTGCACAGGAGGGAAGAGACAGTTGTAGGAATTTTTTCACACAAAGTTTACAGTAAAGTCCTACAACAAGGTCATGAAAAACCGAAACCCTTAAGTGAAACTTTTACATATTTGTGCTTAGTGTGGTGGGGAATCCCAAAAATCACAGTTGCATTTTGGTTGAAATTGATCGCAGTTTTGATTTTTGGCAAAATCGTTCATCCTTAGTAAACATAAATTTCTGTGTTCAGCTATGAACAAGAACTAATTCAAGCTTCACTTTCCTCAATATAAACAGTTAAGCTATCGTTAGCTTAGCTCATACAAAGTTCCGAGTTTAATATTGATCATTTTAGAACATAACGTCACTGCCATCAGAAAACATTCATGACTGATAAACTATTTGCTCTCAATCTGCAGGTTATTCAATAATGTTTTCGTTTAACCAACTTTATTCTTTAAGAGGACAGCGATTACCCTGAAGATGCTTTGCTAACGTTACTAACTGCAACTCGGAAGAAAACAGTTATTCAGTTGTTTAATTTCCTGAAAAGTAGCCAATCACAGGCAGTTTACCTAATCCACCCTCAAAGCGAATAAATTTAACACAGAAACGGGTCCACATACGATTAGATAGGATCACACTAAGAAGGACACACTGGTGTGAGGGATTGCCTTCCAGTCAATGAGATGATCCAATCAACTGGTTTTCTTTGGATAGAAAACTTTGAATCAATTGACTGGATGATCTGGTGAACTGTAAAGTACCTTGAGGTGACATGTATTATGAATTGGTGCTATATAAATAAACTGAATTGAATTGATCTAGTGTCTCCTAAAAATCAAACCAACAGAGAAGAGATCAAGCATGAACCGAGGTATTTCACATACTGCGGTCTTTAACTGAATCGGCAATCATGAAA
This sequence comes from Cyprinodon tularosa, assembly GCF_016077235.1. NCBI lineage: Eukaryota > Metazoa > Chordata > Actinopteri > Cyprinodontiformes > Cyprinodontidae > Cyprinodon > Cyprinodon tularosa. The sequence continues at coordinate 607,830 of NW_024039580.1, read as the reverse complement.
CTTCAAAATGCATGTTGAGAATAGTTGATGTGCATTTTAAATAAAACCGCTCTTTCTAATGTTTATGCGTGCACTTTTGGCAGAAGTCTGACCTTATGACACGATTTGAACTTATGAAATTTTATCCAAGGCCTAACATGCTGAATGCAGTTTGCATATTTTTGCAACTTTTCTTCCCACTTTTTTCTTTCTTTATAACTCACGAGTAAAAGTATTGCTAAATGATTACATTTGGATTGACAGAAATGTAATGATAGCTTCAGTTACTACTGTGGGTACTTTCAAATAGTTAATTCCTCTCTCTTTTGTAATTGGGTATTTCTTCATAGAGCATCAAAGGCAAAAGGTCTCCTTTGTTTTAGGAGTGATTCAGGTCTTTTCCAGACAAAAGCCACAATCAGCCCTGCCTCAAACGGCTCCTGGATCATGAGAATAGAGGCAAGTGGTTCAAAGGACAGATATCCATTCAAGAACCGCTGATAAGGAAATTATTCTGACTGAAATTGGGATTGGGCTTAACAAGAAAATCTCCCTCTTTGGATGGAGAGGTTTATTGTAAAGTGTTTTAACAGCAGAAGCAATGTCTATCTGTGAAGATCGTTGGGGGAAAAAGAAAGACGCACATCTGAGCTTTTGAATTTATGTCGGGCTCGGTGAGCAAAAAGCCCCAGAAACCAATGATTAGGGAACAGAAAGTGACACTGATCAGTTTTAGAGCAGCATTACAGAATAGCACAGATTTCTAAAGCAATAGGTTGAAACTGCATTTCCTTCAAACTGAGCTAATTGAGACTATAGGTGAAACTCATAAAAAAATAAATAAATAAAATAATTGAATTGAATAATTTATTGATCTCACATTGGAGAAATTGACCTCTGCATTTAACCCATACCCTCGGGGAGCAGTGGGCTGCCATCGTGGGGCGGCCGGGGTGTAAGGTTACGCTACAGTATGCCAACAAATCTGACCCAAACCGATGAGGTTGTCTTTGTTTTATACATTGAGATGCACAAATAGTGCAGCTTAGTAAATGTATTTAATCTAGGCCCCCATGATCATATAAAACATGCAACTGCAATGCTGTATTGGCATATTGTAATAATATTCTGATTCGTTTATTTTCTTTTCAGTCAATTTGACACTGCAGTCACACTAAGCTAAAGCTTAACCTTCTTAAATATTTTCTGTATCTGGTGTAGACCTCAAGGACGGTCGGAGTCTATGACACTAATTTCAACAGGCAGAGGGAGAATCCCTGGTATTCGAATGATGTCTTTCCTAGTGCTGCAAGCAATCAATGCTCTTGACATTGTGTACATTGATATTAAGGTTACTCTCAAAGAACCTTGCATCCCAGACCACAACAGAAAGCTGCAGGATTAGCAGAGAGGATAGATTTCAGTCACGTAAAGTAGAGCTCCTGTCTGTAACATGGCATCCAGTCAGTTTATATCAGTTGCAGCTGGGATTCAGAAGCTCAAAAAACTGTTTAATGACGACAAGGACGCAGAATCGCCTTGATATAGTTCTGCATGTGAATATAAATACAGATATAAACATGGATTATCGCCTTAAAAGGCCAATTTAACCACTGGTTCAAATCTGCTGCTAGCAACACAAAGTCTGGCCTTTTACTAAATGCTGGATTCTGCTAAAAAAGAGACGTATCACAGTTGGCGTCCATTGAAACGACTTGACAGCATATCGGAGTAGGGCTGGGCGATATAAAAAAAAAAGCTTATCGATAAAAAAAAATGCATATTGATCAATATCGATAATTATTGAAAAGATTTGAAATCATATTTTATGTGCAGCTCTGCCTGGACTTTTTATAATATTGCTAAATGATTTAATTTTAATAAAAAACACAAACACAGACTTCAAATTAAATCTTTAACCAACTTTTTTAACCATAACAGAATTGTTTTAAAGAAAAATAAGTAAGAGACCTGAGTTATGTTATTAAATACTGACAAAGAATAAACTAAAGTGACCAGAAAAGTGACCAAAATAAATATAACAAATAAATAAATGCCCCCCCACCGCCGCCCCCGCCCCCGTTTCCTGCTTTAACCTGAGTTAGTACTTTGAAGTTGCTGGCCCCTCAGCATTTTTATCTCAATTGTTAGAACTATGTGGGAAACCGCCCAGAACTGAATATATATATATATTTTTTCCCGAAGATTCCTCGGAGGAGAGCCTACTGTACATTGGAAATCATAATTTGTTCACATCTTGATCTGTTTATAGGTCAGTAACCTAAAAGATTCCTGTATTTTTAGATTTTATAAATGGCTGTGGGAAACAATTAACATTTTTAACCAAGTTAGTTATAGGGTCTATGATTAATTAATTAGAATTAATCTAAATTTTAAAGGCAAATCATATATACATATATAGACAAAATAAACCACCTTTCCAATTCAAAAATTCAGGTATTGAATATATAATTATTAGCACAGAGACACATATATTTGTTTTTAATCCAACTGTTTAGTTTATTCAACCATTGAATTGGTTGAAAGTTATAAAATTTTGGCTTTATTTATTTACTTTTTTATAAATTTTTTTATTTATTTTATTATTATTATTATAATTTTTTTTTACAAAGCCGCAGTATTTTTTGCTATTGCTTTGAAAAACTATTCTATAGAAGTGCGAACAGTCCATCAATTTTTCCATAATTCCTTTCACTATTTGTGGTATTAAAATATACATTACAACAAGGCGTACCATATGGCCTGTAAAATGAAGATGAAGATCCATTTCTAATACTAGTCCGTTTCTCAATTCACAAGAATGCGAGTACGGACTCGTATCCTCGCCAAGTATGTTCTAGAGAAGAACACAGGAAAGTGTGGACTCAGGGAGAACGGAACACGCAGCATAACGCTCAGCTCGTCTGGAGCTTCATTTCTCTTCCTGTTATCAATAGTCTCTAGATAATAATAAATTCTAACTTTTTTCATTTAGTGGGGGAATAATAATGAACACATTCAGATAAACACAAATCAAATGAACATTTTGCCAAACAAAACAAAAAACTTGCCAACAGAGCCAGCGGTCCTTCACGTACGGCTATGCAGAGAGGGCTGCTGCAGACCGGCTGCTGTTAGCCCTGTCTGCCGTTAGCCTCGGAGGTCAACTGGTTGTCGCGGTCCTCTTAACTTAGGACATTTTTATTTATTTATTACGCATTAAATCAGTAAATTGGCCATATAGAGACACTTTAAGGCATAATATTCTCACCTCAAATGATCTTAAAACATACTTTTATTGAACAACAGTAACCGTACTGTAGCATCTTATGATTATGTGTGTCTATTTATAGACACAAAGACTCAGTGCTGAGGGTCATTTTATTACCTTGTCTGATAAAAACAATGATAGCACAAATAATTGTGATATATTTTTGTGCTATTGTTGTTTTTCTTTCCCAGCATGACTACGGGACGTTTTACCCACATTAAGATGGATTTAATTACCATTGTTGATGTTTAACAAGGTTTTCCATCTCTTTCAATGGTTGTTAATGTATTTTGGGGGAATAGTTTGATGCTATTGCTACATCTTTATTTGTACCTTTTTGTTAGAGTTTATTCCACTGCGCTGAAAATTATACTCATTAATGAATTTTCCTGCATAATTAAAATGGAATAAGTTGGGTTTTTCTTTTTATTTATTCATTGCTATGTGATTTTTAAAAATGGAAAAGATTCTGTATTTGCTGGATGTTGATTAAGATAGATCCATATTATAGAAACATTGGTTTGTGAAGAAACAAAACTACCATCAGGTTTGTCCAAAGTCTGAATATTTGAATCACCAAGTTTTTGATTGCTGTTTCCTTTTTTTCTCCCAGAATGCCGAGGTTTCAGTGTTTGAGGTCAACATCCGGTTCATTGGGGGCCTCCTGGCAGCCTATTACCTATCTGGACAGGAAGTAAGTGTTTACCCTTTATAAAAACTACTTTTAAAGTAATTTATTGAACTTAATTTGTTAGGTATTGGATATTATTAACTTTTGGAAATGTATACAGTTATTTTGAGCTTTCTTTGAGAGGAATCATACAAACAAACCAGAACAAAGCATGTCACTGATGTGCTGCATATAAAGTTAATGATCATTTTCTACTTCTGACCCTGGTTGAGCTTTTATGCAAAATAAAATTCACATACTACACTACTTCAAATTAAATTAAAATATATCAAATTTTGAAACCTGCATATCGTTTCCAGTATTTAAACATGAGCTAATTTTTGTTTTCAATTCAATTTAGTTTATTTATATAGGGGTAACACAACACATGTCATCTCAAAGCACTTTAAAGTTCAACCAGATCATACAGTCAAATTGATTCAACATTTTCTATCTAAGGAAAACCAGTTGATTGCATTGACTCGAATGCAATCCCTCACACTAAGCATACTTGTAGCGACAGTGGAGAGGAAAAACTCCCTTTTAACGGGAAGAAACCTCCAGCAGAACCAGGCTCAGTGCGATTTTGTGCTGATTTCCTTCGGTTTTTAAACCAGAAAGAGAACATTTTAAAATCAAATTCATTCTAGATGTGAGATGATGATGATTCCCAGAGCTTAGAGCCTTAGAGAAGCTGGTTGTGCAGTATCGGATTTTACAGTCATGATTTCAGGCACTTCTAGAGACTCTGATTCTGTTTTACCACTCAGGAGATAAATGGTTGATGACGTGACTCAATTTAAGAAAGCAAAGATTGTCAAAGCTGTCAAAACTCACTAACTTCTGTTTCCTAAGGATGATGGCATGTTAGCTTTTCATTCATAATTGTTTTTGGTTCGTTGTATAGTGAACGGTTTGTTCCGTACCGTCATGACGTATGATTTATGAGGAAAAATCATAGCGTGCATGTAGAGCAGTTTTAAACAGCTGAGATTTGTCTGTTGTTTGTTATTTCTGTTTTTTTTTTTTTTCCTATTCTTGTCAAATTTAATTTAAGGACCTGAAACTAATCCAACAGATCTATTTTTTAATGTTGTAAATTAATATGAGTTCTTTTGAATCATTTTTAAATGAAAGCACATGGAGTAAATGCTTAAAACATCAGAAATAAAGCTTTTTTTCACCTTCCATTTGATTTTAAAAGAATAATTGTCGGAAATAAAGGCTTTAAAGTAAACACTACAGTAATAATGTGCTAAATGTGGGTGTTTCTGTTTTTACACCTTAAAAGTGCTCCTTTGTTCTCAGTACTTTGGCGTTTAGGGAAATAAAATCCACTCTTTCAGGTTTACTCAAACTTTCAAACCAGATCATACTGACCTGATGCAGCCGTCATGGGTGCGGCTTGACCTTTGACCTTCTCTTGCTAAAAGACAAATATTGGCAAGAAAATCTTTAAAAATACTAATGACTTTTTTGACAATATTAATGTTAAAACAGCCTCATTCTATTTTGATCAAATCATTAAGGTTTTTGAAGCCTCTGCCTTTTATCATGTTAAGGATTAAAAAAAAGATAATTTATAGCATAACAAATATTTAACTTGCTTTAAGAACGCAAAACAAAAAATTGAGGAGAACATTATTCTCTATCTAGAAAAATATAACTAACCCGAAAGTTTCCCTTTCCTGTTTGGTGGCACAGTAGTTACCTTTGATTCAGCCGTGCGATTATTTTATTGGGGTTCTTATCTATTTTGTGCCACTGTGTTCCTCTATAAGCTCTCAGTTTGCTGTTGGCGCAATAAGTTTTACTGCTGGGAAGCAAATAAAGGTTAGAATGAGTTTCAAAGCAAACATGGATCAAACTGCATCCCTAAAGCTACTGTTTAAACAGTAGTGTTAGCTTAATAACCTAATGGATTATTAGTGAACTAATAGGTTCCTGTTTTTTATATCTTATAGATAAGTTTGATCAAACATATTTATTTTATTTAGTCAGTATCTAATTCTGCTGGAACACAATATATTTAAAATATAATTATGTGAGGGTTAATTTTTAACTCTGCATATTGTAAAATAATATTTAGCCCTTCATGTTAAAGGCAGATATTACCTTATTTTCCCGAATACAAGGCGCATATAAACGTCTTTTTTTTTCCCCTCAAAATGTGCGGTGCGCCCTATGTGTTACTGCGGACGTTGTTAAGACCACCATGAGAACGTTAAAGGGGAACGTGTGGGCGTGGATTGTGTATAAAAGAACAGGTATGTGCTTTATGCAGAACATTGTTGTCTTAACAACCCCGAAAATGGCAAAGAGACATGCCTATGAAGCACAGTTTTAACTGAAGGCTATCAGCTACGCAGAGGAACATGGAAATCGAGCAGCCGCGAGAGAATTCAAGATTAATGAATCGATGGTTCGCAAGTGGAGGAAGATGGAAAACGAACTCCGACAGGTGAAGAAGACGCAGCTGAGTTTCCGCGTACATAAGGCGGGGTGACTCTGGCAGCAAAGAAGGGGAAATTGGCATGTCTGATTTAGCGTAGCTGTTTAATTCAGAAACAGAGGATGATGACTTTAATGGGTTTGATTAATACTTTGTAATACATGAATAAAGCACAATCATACTCACTTTTGCCCTCGCTCTATTTTTATATACGCAGTAGAGGTATTTAAACGTAGTAGAGGATATGTACCGGTATGTAAAACCCGCGCCCTATAATCCGGTGCGCCTTATGTGTGTGTTAAATACAGAAATGACACACATAACTGAGACTGCGCATTTTAGTAGGGTGCGCCCTATGGTCGTCAAAATACAATATGATACAAGAGGAAACTGAAATTTTTTGTTAAGCGATGAGATAATTGAACTTAAAGGTATAGAGGACGATCTTTTATTTCCTGGTGGATCATCTAAATAAGTGGTCCTCCCAATTGTCAATCATTCTGGTGATATGTTTACGTAAGGCCGTCCTATGTGCTCGTCCCGTTGGCTATCTTTTTGTGCGCACTTTCAGGCGTATATCTGTGGTGAGCTACGGGATTTTCTGTCGCTAACCTGCAGCGGTTACTAATAACAAAGATGATCTTCTGTCCAAATGGTCAAGTTAAGTGAGTTTGCTATAAAGTCCCCGCTCTATATAATGATTGAGGGATTTAAGGTTTGGAGCGGACATTCAGACACAGTAAGCTTGTATGAGCTATGAGAAGAGCGACTTTTTAACACAGCGTGCATGAGGAGAAATGGGCTCCTGCGTGCTCGATTAATGGCCTTTTCCTCTCGGGAGCGGTTACAGGCTGGTGCATGTGTATGTTTTTAAAGTGGAGACGGTAGGTCTTTTAAAAATTTGCGACAATTCTCCTCAATACCTTTAAGATTAATTAATTAATGGATAACTTGCATCCCTAATTAAAACCCATATTTGCTCTGCCAGAGAGAGATTGATGTTATGGAGGAATAACACCATTCAGTGGTTAATACACATAAATCTGCTCACTCTAAAAAAAAATCCTGCTCTAAACTAAATATTTTGTTCACTGTCTTTTATATTTACTGTATCGTCCATATTTATACCATAGGAGTTTGCTACTAATTTTCCCAGAAGAGAAACATCTCATTGTTTAAAAAATCTAAACTGAATAGATGAAATTCACCATGTAAAAATCCTCCTGTGTTTTTCTTCAGGACAGTGAAAGAAAAAACTGTTCTATTCCCTCTAAGGAGTCAAATGGCCAATCAGTCACTATCATAAAAAAAAAAAGGTTTTGTGAACTGAAAAGCAGAAATCTGCTGTATCCCTCCGCCTCGTTCAGCTCCGCCCACTTCCCCCGAACATTCATCACGGCTCGCTGCAGTAATAACAGCAGCTGTGGGTGGTGGGAAAGCAGGGACGGCTGAGGGATACGAGTCGTGGGAGGTGGAGACAGTGATGGAGGGAGCAGAGGGGAGGGTGGAGGATGTTTGGAGGTGATTGTTTCTAATAAAATATGAGAGAATGACCATGATGAATGTCTAAGCAGAGGCCTGAGGGACTGATTCCTTAGTCTATCTGGACACGTCCTTGAGCAAAGCACTTAACCCTCCCCACTGGGGCATTCAACCCACAGCGGTGCAGTTCTCCAACATCCAGGGAGTTGTTGTGATTCTCCATGAATGGTTAACAAACCCATCAGCAAATGTTTACCAGAACAATTAAGGCCAAATGTGCCCTTCTTGCTCTGGCTTCTGGCTCAGTCAGCAACCTGAAAGCTTCCCGCCTCCTGCAGTTTTTCACACATGAGGCTGTGCAGACTGACCTTGTTAGAGCGGTCTGCCTGGTGCCAGCCTCGTGTCCTCAGAGGTAATAATAATCTGCCAAGCACCACTCTCAGCATCCCTGGCAACACGTCCTTGGAAACGCACCTTTCCCTGGAGAGCGTACCGACTCAGGCCGGTGACACACTGCCGGATCAGGCTGAGTAGGACTTCAATAAAATATGATGAAATATCCGATAGCGTACAATCATTTAGTTCTGACCAACCGCCATGACGTGTTACTGAAGGTATAGATCAGGGGTAATCAATTACAAATCTATGGAGTCCGACTAGAGAAAATCATCAACCAGTAAAGGTCCGGAGAAATTTTTTATTGTAATCTGTTACTTTAAACAGAATTTAACACTGAGATAAAATGCAGGTGTTTATGCATCCATGTTATAGAATGTTATCGAATTAAATCCGGTTCGGTCCAGATCCTGGTCTGGTGGTTCATAACCTCTGGTATAGATGCTTCTTTAGAGGGAGTGTTCTTATGAAGAATGTTATATCTTTGTTGGTGATCAAAGCAAAGTGGTGCATCGTTATTAATTGTTAACAAACAACCAGATTTTAACATTTTAAAGTCCGTGGTTGTATTTTGGGCTTACCTCCATCTAACCACAGACTGGCTCAAAATAAAGACCTGTAGATAAAAACCCATTGGAAGATTCTTTAGGTCAGAATTTTCAGACAGGGAGGCAATTAAGGTGGCGCCAACAGGGCCTGAGTGGTAATCATTTAATGTACTAAAACAAAACAGATCACATGTTCATGTTGTCATCAGCAATGCTGTGAACATGACTTTATTGACTAGCTATAGTTACTAGTTACATCTTCAAAATATAACTAAGTTAGCCCTCAGCTACTGTCCCATCAAAGTGACTAGTTGGTAGTTAAAGTAACTATGCAGTTAATTTTTATGATCTAAAATGTTGAAGAATTTAACTTTGCTGTTATCATAACTTTAAATACATATTAAAGTTCAATTATGAAAAATAAAGTGTTCATTAATTAATTAATTGAATAATTCATTAAGAACATTAAACACTAATCTGTACTGTTTTGGGGTTCATGGTTGGACAAACGTGTTACAATATAAAGATGTAGATTTGATCATGTTTTTGAGTAGAGTAAAAAAATAAAGCAAGTGTTTTTTATTAGTGTATGTTTCCGCAAACTGATGGCGTTCAACTGGCAATAAAACAAGAGATGAGGGTGAAAAATAATGATTTCATGCAAATGAACAAATATAGAAAATATTCTGAATTTGGAATATGGTTAATGTTTAGAATTGACCACGAGTCACAGTATTTCAGAAATAAACAAGATTTTGTTAGCAGTGTTTCTGGTATTACTAGGGGTGTGGAAAAAAATGGTTTTGGCAATATATCGTGAGTTTTGGCTGATTGATTCAATGTTGCTCTTTTAGTTCCTAGTTTCGATTTTTTTTTAAAGCAAAACATTTTTACCTAAAACAGTCAGGAAAAATTGGCTACCTCTGCACCGCTACTCTGACAGATGGCGCTGTGGAGTCCTTTTGCTGTTCGACACAGCACCAAATCTGTAGCAACATGGATACCAGAATAACTGAACGATCAATATCATCTGATGAACATATAGAGGTTGCTTTTTTATCTATACATTCAATTTTGTTACCAGGAAAGATATTGCAATATAGCGATAATATCGTATTGTGACCAAAGTATCGTGTCGTGTATCGTATCGCAACAGCCATGCCAACACCCACCCCTAGTTGAAACCATCCAAGAAATTCAGTATAACGCTAAATAAATAAATTTGTGTCGATGAGGTAAGGCAGCTTTGAGTTAGCGATGAGGTAATGATAATCTCCTTTAGATTAGAGAAGTTTCTAACAATGTAAATTAAGTCTTTGTTTCTGCACATAATCAGGAAATGACAGCAATATTCAGGCAGTGGTTTTGGTTCTGTGCCGTTGTTTCTCCTCTCAATCTGTGTTGGTCGAGCTGAACACCCGCCTACATCACAGCTCCTCAGCCAATCAGCATCACGCATGCCTTCATCTCAGCTCCCTGCAGTAAAAAAGCTTCCTGCAGAGGAGAGAGTTCGCTTATAAAAAGGTTGCATCAATGTAACAGCGTCACCAGTATGTGAAAAATATTTATTTGAATAACTTTTTCAATGAAAAACTAACTCTGTTACCAACACAGTTTATTTGTAAAGCCGTCTCTCCAAACACTGGTCCAGTTTCCATCAATGTCTTTATGCACATTTTGAAGTTATTGTATTAAAAGAGCTCAATGGAAACACCAACATTTTAACCAACTTAATACACTTTACAAATTTGTTCTCTAAAAAGGTCATGAGAAAAAAAATAGACATGACAAAGCATAAAAAAATTATTGCAATACATTGCACTGGAAAAAATCTAAATCTAGATAAGTCATTTTTTCTTAAAATAAGTGCATTTATTCTTGAATTGAGAAGGTTAAAGACATTTTGACAATAGAACAGCACAATTTGTATTTAAAATAAGAAAACACAATTGCATTGTCTTATTTGAAGTGCATTTTATGTAACTATATTATTTTAAGAGTAAAAATACTCATTCCTTTGGCAAATCATCTCATTTACCGTCTGAAATTGAGGGTAAATACACTAAATTTTAGATATTTTTACTTATTTCTAGTTCATTTTTCCAGTGTGTGATCAGATCACTCTGTTTGTTGTAGACTGAATGGGATTGCTTATGGCTTCTTTCATGTTTCCTTTTAAAAACACTAACTCTCATTTTTCTCCTTTGACTCATGTTAACCTACTTAGTTTTTCTGTCACTTAAAATCCCTGTAAAGATTTAGGTGTGTGGTTGTGACATGACAGAATGTCTAAAAGTATAACTGGATCCTAAAGAGTCTATTAAAAAGAGACAGACATGTTGGAAATGGCTGCACTGGCTTTGGCTCTGTGTGCTGGAGAAGCTTCTTGGCTCACTTAGTTTGGATGTTTCTCCCACACAGGCTCCTCTTTCCTCCTTCAGCCACCATCTGCACTCCGTCCTCTCTGTACCAACTTTTATCTACGTCCGCTCATTAAACGTGACGGATATTTTACAGGTTTGACTCGGCTCTACGAAATTTTAGAAAGCTGCCAGCAGTCGCAGTAAAAACGCCTAAATGATGGCTGTGCTGGCGTCAGCAGGCGAACAGAATCTCCTCTGGTGAGATGGCCCGTTGTTTAAAACAGAGGAGAACCGACGTGAAGTCCCCGGAGGAAAAAAAAGACGAAATAAGGGGCAAGCAGGAGAGAAAGTGATGAAAGACTGAAGGGCTGCGGCGAAAGAAATATAGATGCAGCAGCAATGGCAGAATCACGTAGAGAGGAAGAGCTGGAGATCAGTATTCAGGGGGAAGTGGATCGGGTCTGGGAGAGATTGCAGAGCAGCGCTGATGGATTGTGTTTACTCCTCTGTCTGCCTCTAGCTTTTTTTTTTTTCTTACTCTCCTTTAGTTTTGATTTTCTCTCCCTCTGAAGTCTCCACCGCTGTTTCTATCCCCACCATCTTCCTTCATTTTCACCTGGCAGGAGCTCTGCACGTACCGGGCTTCATAATGCAGTTTGCATGGAGCATAGATTTCTTCTCCTTTGACAGCTTCATATTTAGTTGATTTCTGTCAGTTTTATGAAAAATAGAATTTTTGTTAAAGCAGATTTTAAGAAGAGATATTCCTTTAGAAAAAAAAAGAAAAAAAAAAAAAAAACACGCTTCCTTGCGCAGATCTCTGCTAATACGTAGAAAGTACTCTGTAATTAAATTAAGTTGAGCTATATTCCACAGGTGTTCCAATCGTGTTTTTTGGGGGGATTTTTGCCCGTTTCTCTTCTAGGATCTAATGTAGTCAAGCTCAGAGATTTATTTCCCTCCTGATCCGATGATGTTTCTGCATAAATCTGCTCTAATTATGCTTTGATCCTTAATCTCCTGTACTTCTTTGTTGTGATGATGTTCTCAGGCTTTTGATATTCAACTTTTTTTCTCCCCTAATGCCTAAATCATTATTATGATCAAACATCCGAATTTTTAGTCTATAGAAATGTTTCCAAAGAATAATATCTTAGTTTGGTTTTCAGCTCCTGGTAAATAGCTTCCTGTTCCAGTTCAGTAAATGGATCAGGTACTGCAGGTCTTTGTGTAACACGAGTTAGGACATCTAACACCAAGCCAGCAGCTTGAATAGGAAGCTGGCATTCCTCTGTAGAAAATATTCCTCCCTAAAGCTCTTATGCAGTTCATATGGCCAACTCTTGAATCCTGGTGATTAGTAGCTCATAGATCTTGGGTTTGGTGCTACTATTGGGTCACTTCTCAGGAACTGAAAGGGCTCCAGCTCCTTCCCATTTCTCTGCATGCATTAGCTAGAAGCTCAAATGCATTCTGCAGAGAGAAAAAAAACATCTTTTTAAAGTCCCACAAGATGTTGCATAAATATAGGATAAAATATAGATTCTTGAGCTGAGCTGCATTGCATCAGACACCCGATCTGCAACAGCTCAGCTAATGTGAAGGCCTTGTTTCTTTAGGAGGAGGCCACCCACAGAAAGGCCTTCAGACGTCCTGTTAATGCTTTAATTGACGATCTGTAGAGAGTACTGTTGTTAGGAGAAATGGTTGGACTCTACAGGACGTATGTCTCCTGCACACATCTGGATTTTGTATCTGAGGTCAGAACATATCCCCAAAAAACAGGATTTCTATCACCTTTTTTCCTGACAGTTGTGCAGGAGGACTGTGATCAAAATTAAATCTCTGAACAAGATGCTTTTCTTTGTCCCTTTTGGTGTTTAATCACTAAATGACAGGTTCGCACGAATCTATCTCTCGTTCTCACACCCTGACATTTTCTCCTTGAGCCCAGAAAACGGTTGAGCTGCATTAGCATTTAAACTGCTGGCAGACTCTCTCCTTATTCAGGTTTTAGAGTGTTTATGTGGAAAAGGCTTCAGAAAGTGAGACTTGAAATTGCAGTAAATCAAAGGAGAGCGGCCACCAGATTGTTGTGGCATTCTGCTGCAGATGGAGATAAAAAGACGATCCACATTCATACAGGTTTACAGATGTGCAAAGATGTATGGACTATGGGCCTATGGGTAGATCCTACTAGTCCATCAAACATTGACCCACTCTCCCATTTTTATCTATTGCTTTTCTTGCTTCTGTCCATTCATCTACCTATACATCAAACCAAATAGTCAAAATATCTCTTTATGTTTCTTTCAGAGGTTGATCAAAGATGGCTGTGAGTTTGAAATCTAAGTCCCGGTTGAACCGCATTTGGTTCATGCGCTGCTCCTTTTTCTCATAGGCGAAGCGTTTACACTCCACACTTTGTGTGGGAATGGCGAGTGGGAAAGAACAGGAGTTGGGACGCGCCAGCAGCACTTTATAGGTCTGCTGTATGGGACCACTTTGCATTTAGGGTGACCTACGATGACGGCGGAAAGAAAGTTGTGGACAAAAGTGCAACAGTGTGCGAGCATTGTGCAACACGTGTTGTACTATACAATAGATAATAGATTTTCCTAACAATCAACATAAACCGAACCGAAAACCGTGACCACGAAACCGTGAATCGAACCGAACCGTGGATTTTGCAAACCGTTCCACCCCTAATAAATATATATATAGTAAGGGAAAATGTCAAACTTAATCTCAAAACCTTTTTTGAATAAGTTTTTCTTCCAAAGGGGGTAAATATAGTGAAGGAACATATTATGGAGGAAGAGTCTCTGAAGACCAAAGGTTGGCTGAAGACGTAATGTGAGGCTCGTTGGACGACAAACTGAAGGCAACTTGGAAGTTATGAGAACAAAAGTTTTTCAACTTAAAGTAATATTTGCTCTTTTTTTTTTCCCATGGTTCCAAAAACATATACCTGAGGTTCTGTTAAAGATTCTCTATTATTCCCTCCTGTTCTTTTCCTGTATTCGCTCTCCTCAGATGATTTAACTTCCAAACTGTGCAGCTGTTCCTCTCCGCCTGCCTCGTAGCTCTGATCCAGCCTGTTCTGGATCGAGCATCATGCTGTTTGATCTCACTGGGGGGGAGCATCAGGCCCCCCCACCCACCCCCTTGCTGAAAGTGTAAACCTAAAATTCAGGCCTTCAGTCTCCTCCCTACTGCATCCAGACCGCTGCTGCTCAGCAGGAGGGCAGACAGATCCTGCAGGGAGACAGAGCTTCTCTATGATTACCAATGTGCTGTCGTAGCACATCTGTAACAGTTTTCTACGCTGAGCCATTTTAAGGTTGTCCAAACAAGGTGAATGTGGTAACATTCATCTTATGGAAGGCGATACCTGCACAGGATGGCGAGGTGCATGCAAATGTCGGGCATATCTAGAAGAGCTTTTAATGAGAAATCAGGTGACTGGTTTTAGGATGGAGGCTGGGAATGGCTGCAGGAGCCCCTCATGCTTGTTTGGACACCAGTTTCAGAAGTTTGGAATATTTGTTCAAGGTTTGCTCTTATGATCCCTCCTTCATTTACATATTCATCATCAGATCTCAATCATTCCCTTAGAACTGCTTATCTTCCAGAGCTCCACCATTAGATTCGCTTACGGTTATGGCAGCATTTGCTTTTGTTTTGCTTTTTGTTGTTTTCCATTTTAATAAAAACATTCAGCAGGATATTACCCGTATGGAGATACTTTTAATTTAGATTCTCCTTTCCAGGCAGTATTAAAGGTAGCCATCCTATCTCTGCGCTCTCTGGTTGCTCCAGATAAGCCAAAAAATTAATTTGTTTTTTAATAATAAAAGAAACTGCATCGATTTAGAAGAAAATACATTTATTGTCTGTTTTGTTTTGTAAAAACGACGGAATGTAAAAAATTAAACATGTCCTGGCTAAGGAGGACGTTTGGTCACCCTACTATGGGATACTATAGGATATTAATTATTCCATAATATAAATACATCATTTCCAGGCTAATGACAGGAAATATTGATCCAAAAATGTATTCTTGGTTCTTAAATGCTTTTAAAAATGGTATTTGTTAATATTTTATTTATTAGAAGATGTGAGTTTAAGTGTTAAACCAATATGTTTATGTCAGTTAGACTGACTGACTAGTCAAAATAATCAACATTTACCTAAAAAATCTTTTTGGTTGTTCTCTAGTCTTTACTGACTCCAACCTTGAACTGTTTTTTCTTGGTAGGAGAGGAGCGCATAATGAGGCCAGCCCTCTTAATGTCGCTGCAGCTGTCAAGCCTGCTTTGCAAAATCTTTTTTCTTTCTCTTATATGGCTACCATGGCATTCTCACAAACTGCTGCTGCTGTGCCAGCCATCAGACAAAGAATCAGGCAGCAAAGAGGCTGTAACAAAAAGGAGATAAATCTTAATTTCATTTGGGTTTTACTTTCTGCTAACAAATGACTTACCACACATGTGAGGGGAAATCAGACTGCTAAATTCCAGTCAGGTTAAATTTATGAAATAGAAATAAATAAATGAATGCAATGATGGATGAGGATGGATGGGGGAGATAAGTGGAGATGACCAGCTGGAAAATAAAGGGAGAAGGAAAGGAAGGGAGCACAAGCAATAGATTAAAGCAAGATAGTTTGGTCAACAAGGAAAGGAAATGGATGTGTAGCTTCCTTTACAAAACAATCTGAGGCTATTTCTTCCTCGTTAAGCCATTTACTAAGACAAAGAACCCATGTTTGAATCCGTTTTATCAGGGTTCTTTCATTTTCACGCAGCATGAGTTGAACTGAGATGGTTTTTGAGCTTGAATACCGCCAGTGGACCAATGTTCGGATGCGTCACAGTTAAAGGTGTTAAAAAAAACGGATTATACCAATTTTCCCGCTTAATGCTACGTTCACACCTAAAGCTGCAAAGGCAGCAGGAGCAGCTAGTTTACATGCAAAGTCAATGGTTGACGTGCGTCAAGGCGCAGCAAAACAGATAAACCCGCAGCGCATTTTAAGCAGCAGGAGCATGCTCACCTTCTGAGTATCTGACGCGCTGCAAACGCAGCTGCTGCTGGAGTTGGAAAAATTGAACTTTTGCTGCTCAATGCGCCACATCAACCAAGTTTATGAACGCCTTAATTAACTTAAAAGGCCGAAATCTGCGGGCAAAACATGCTCACTTTTATTATCCTGGTGCCTGCAGTTTAAATTAGGTACATGAAAACCGCCTTCCAGACTCTGCGGCAAACCGCTAAGAAACGACCAGGCCACAGGCTGCTGTTGAATGGGATTCCTACTGAATCACCACTGGTATGTGGAGGTCTGACCGGCTCCAACAGAAATATTTGAAGACAGGATGGTAATCTGGATGAACTGACTGCACAAATAAAGTTTTCAGCTGGACTTTCTCACTTAAAAACATATTAAAGCTACTTTTTACCCACTGATCACAGCAAATATAGCTGCCATCCTTACAGGCAAAGAAAGGATAGGGTAGCTCCACCCAATGTGCATCAGACCCTTTTTTTCCACCGCACAGCCAGAGCAGCAAAGATGCTTCATTTGCGCATCCGAACTATACTTGTAAAAGCATAAAAAATGAAGCAGCATGCGCGTTTTTGCTGCTCTTGCTGCTTAAGGTTTGAACGTAGGTAAAAATCTAAAAAATGTGATTAATTGCGTTATTTATGAACACATTTAAATCTTTTTATCAAAGTTAACACATTCATGTCCTGGCTCTAGTATACACATAAACCTACGCTGCAAAAACAATCCAGAAATAAGTAAACATTTCTTAAATTAAGTGTGTTTACCTTTAATTTGAGTTGGTTAATAAGATGATTGGCCAATGGAATGAGATTTATTTAACTCTTAGAATAAAATAATTAGATTTTAAAATACACTTAAAATAAGACAATGCAGTTTCTCCTTTTAAATGTAAATTGCTTAAAGCGTCTCAGTTAAAAACAAACAAAATTATCTCTCTACATGCTACAAGCAAGGCAGCGAGAAGTTTCAGGTCAGGCCACTTGTTTAAAAACAGAAAAATTATTGTGATTGAAGGTAAATGCTATTCATCCAATAAAGAAAAATAAAAAAATTTAGTGCAGAAATAGAGATATTGGATTAAGATTTTTAATCATTTCTTTATTTGGTTCAAAAAGAACATAAATGACGTAAATGATGTTTTTGTTCTTGGTTTCAAAACAAAGAATGCCTGAAAGTAGACTGACCATCAAACATCCACAGAACAACAATGTGTCAAAAAGCATATAAAATGTCATTAAAGTTGATTAGAAATACATATGATTATTATATGTTTATTATTATATGTTGAATTTTGCCTTAGACAAACTATGTAACAACAAAGAGAGGATTATTTCACCATTTAGTAGGTGAAGGTTTAGTAGATGAGGAATCATGAGACTGAGGTTAAAGTTACTTATTAGTCATGTCTTGTTTTTCAGGCCATTTCTTCTAATTCTTGATATTAATGAAATGTCTAGTCTGCTGCTTTCATATGTTGTGACATGAACAAATAATTTCTTCTTGGATCTATTACGATGACAGGGGGTGAGTTTCCATCCTGGCTTCGATGCTGAGCCAATGGATGTAAGACGATGAGTAAATGGATCGGCTGATGGTGAAGTGGCAGAACAAAGTCTGAAAAATGACACACGCTGATCAAACACGCAGTGACTTAATCCTGTCTCGACTGCTTGGCCCCCGGGGCCCTTCCCACCAAGCAGGCGCATATTCTGCCCATTTCACAGTTTACCCTATAATCCTTTTAGGAGGCTTCATTACATGTCAGCGGTGGCCCACTGTTTACCCCAGAGACCGTGTTAGTCGCCCTACGTAAGGCTGGTAAGGATGAGCAGCTTGGTTATTACAGGGTAAAAATGATTCACAGAAATCCCAGTGGGGCGCTCCGCCTATCGCAGTTTAAAGAAATTCAGAGTTAAGTCAAGCTTAAAGGAAGAGATGTAAAGAATGAATAGAATCCTAAACAAAATGAATAAACACCGCTAAAGAGGATGTACATTTGGTTTCCTATTCCGTCATCAGACTTTTCTCAACATCTTTGTAACATTTGAAGAACAGCAGTGTAGCTCATCCAACATCAGTTCTTGTGGTGTAAACGTTGAATTTTAATGAATCAAAGCTCTTTCTGTAATATACTGATTAATGAATGAAGCTTTTTCAGCCGGGATGAAAACGGATCAACACAGACTTTGAGTAAGCAAAACGGCACCAAATGAAACAACAGTACATGTGATCATCAAGAATTTAAGTTAACATTTTCTGCAGTCTAAAGAGACGATGTGCATCTGACTGGTCATCTTCCCCCTCTGTTTTATGCACAGGTAATAGGAACTATTACAGAATCAAATTCTGCAATGCCTCACTCTAAAGCAGTAACACATTCTAATTTATTATTGTTATTATTTATTAAAGGTATAGTGGAGGATGTTCTTTTTCCGGGTGGATCATCAAAATAAGTGGTGCTCCTAGTTGTCAATCATTCTGATGATATGTTTACGTAAGGCCGTCCGACATGCTCATCCCGTTAGCTATTTTTTTCTGCGCATGCACACTTTCAGGTGTATGTATATCTGTGGTGAGCTACAGTTTCAGACAGTCGTTAAAGCTCACCTTTCTCACCGCATTTCTTTGAAAATGGCTGAGGGTCGTATGAGGAAAAAGTGTCTACGAAGTATATGAAGAGAAAAGAAAGGCATTAGAAGAGGCCAATATATCCCAGAATGCTATGCGTGGAGAGCTTTCCTCACAAAGCATTATGGGATTTGCTCTCATAACGGCCCGCTATCGCTACCCGATAGTGGAGGAGGAGTTATGTGACCAATGGAGCAAAAAGCAGGGATCATCTGTTGGAACGGTCAGTGAACTGAGTTTACTATAAAGTCCACTATAAATTCCCCGCTCTAAATAGTGATAGATAGATTCAGGGCTTATGGCGGACTTTTGGGCTCAGTAAACTATGGGGACAGCAACTTTTAAACAGAGACTGCATGAGGAGAAATGGGCTCCTGCACGCTCTTACACGAGTTTAATAGACGTTCCCTCTCAGGAGCGAGTACAGGGTTGTGCTTGTGGATTTTTTAAAAAGTGGAGAGGGCGGGTCTTTTAAAAAAATGTGCGAAAATCCTCCACTGTACCTTTAAATAAACAAATCTATAGCAATTCTAAGAGTACGTAGAACGTAAGGCCGTTCTACGTGCTCGTTCTCACATGTGTTTAATAGGTGTTCCTTCTCAGGAGCGGGTACGGGGTTGTGCATTTTTTTAAAGTGGAGAGGGCGGGTCTTTTTAAAAAATGTGCGAAAATCCTCTACTGTACTTTTAAGTAAACCAATCTATAGCAATTTATTTATTTATTAGGAGGCAAGAGCCTCCTAATAAATCATCAAAGAGAACGAAAAATCCCCTTTTATAACAAACTCTAACTGGGACACACCGTCACGGTTAGAACCAATCAATCAATCAATCAATCTATCTCTAATGTCGTTTGCCCTTTAGACTATAGAGACCGAGACGTTTTCTCCCGTCCATCAACCCTGCAGCCACAACTGAACGTCTCAGCAGCTTTAGCTCCTGCTACTGTGAAAACCAGCCTTCATACTTTATTCCCAGGCAGCCGTTAGCTGCTTCCTGCACTCATGCACAGTGTTCTACCTCTGTTGTTGTATATCTATATATACACAAACAACTTAATTTACTAACAAATTAAGCAACAACAAAACATAAAACTAACAATACACCAACAGGACGTGATTAACTTTGAGAAGATCTTTGTATGCAACCAGAGTGACTTACTGGATTATAAAAAATGTCAAATAATGTAATTATGTACCTTTAAAGAATGAAAAAAAACATTAAAAATTTGAATTCACTCATCAAGCTTCAGCCCATTTGCTTAATGCAGCAGGACGATTATCTGAAGCACGTCGCTGCATCTGAGTGGACTAGAATTACAGATAATAAGATGTTTGAGAGCGTCCTAGTCAAATCCTGTTTTCTGTGCTTTGAAACCTACAGCGGGACTGAATATGCTTTTCACATAATTAATCGAAAAAGTATTGATAATAAATTGGTTTTAAAACTGCAAAAAATACGGCACTTCATATCTTTATCTGTGAGAACAAATTAAGCAGATTGTTTTAAAGTACTTTATTTGTGATCCAATAAGAATTGTTGCCCAGTCTTCTCCCATTTCCTGCTTGTGTGTTTAAAATCTATATGCGTCTGTGTGTGCCTCCGAATACATCCCAGAGTGATCGATTTTTAGGAGCGCGGTAATGCATTTAAAAAGGCCGGACAGTCAAACTGTCAGGCCCGGAGGGGAGAGAGTGATTGGAGCAAGTTAGGAAATGACAAAGACCTGCCTGGGCTTGTCCTCCCCAAAGGTTTTTATCTCCCGACTCCTAATGTCCCGATCTGGTCTCCACGCCGCGGTAAATATGATGTCAACAGGACAAACACCTTCAGGGGATTCTGCTGCAGTGATTAGACGTGTCAAGGAGAAAGAGGACTACAGCGTTTTTGTTTTTGTTGACGGTGTAGCTGTGTTACATTTCACGACTGGGTGGTTAATGTTGGGGTAGAACAGATTTTCAGCGTGAATAACATTCATCTATTATAAGGATTGCAGAATGAGGATGTGCGACTCTCCTCCCAGCCTCAAGGCTTTTTCATTATTTCTGCTTAATAATTTGTTAGAAGACCAGAATATATTATTTGACAGAAAATAAACATCTGATCCTAAGCATCTTCCTGCTCCTTGTTGTTTGATTTTCTTAATTCAGTTAAAAGCCAACTTGCTTAGTCTTAAAGTTACATAAAAAGTACCAACATTTGGAGGAAAATATACCACCATCCTGTTTTTAACTGTAATCCCCCATATTGTAAACAAGATGAGGAGAATACACTGACACTAATTAAACAAATCCCTCTATACCTGTTTTACGCTTCCATTCCCTTGTTTATTGCATTTCCCTGCTGGCCTCTTGTTGTTTTCCTGCCAGAGTCTGGAGGAAATCACCTCAGGAGGAAGATTATCATAAACCATCCAGTTTTATCTGTGAAGGCGGCTGGCAGACGACTCCGATGGCTCGCTGGAACGTCGTTTTTGCTTGATGGTACCAGCAGCAGCGCTGCCAATAAAACTTTAAGGGCTTTGATACAGCCAAGCAGGAGGTCATGGAAAGATGAAGGGTTTTATGATGATGAAGAAGATGAGCACACATCAGGAGTCAGCACATGTATACGGTGATGCTATCTCTCTGAACGTTTGAACCTTTTAGAGAAGTGAGCACAGCGTTAAAGGTATATAATCACATTATTTGACTTAAAAAAAGATATATACTATATGCCAGTTGCTCACTCTGGTATTATATAAAATCATTCTGAAAGATTACAGAGTCCTGCTGGGGAATGTTGCTTAATTTGTTGGCAAAGAAAGGCATTAATGTATATTTACAATAAAAATGAAGGGATGATATTGCGCACGTATGTGGGGGTGAACCAGGAAGTAGCCTACTGCAGCTATGCCAATTAGCACATATAAACGTGGAAATAATAAAGAAAAGTTGAGATTTAGTGTGAATATTAACTAGTTATCTGGATCAGATATTGGGTGAATGATGCTGATGCAGCATCTCAATCCAGTAATTTCTCTTTTTTTGTTGATAGCTTACACAGCAATGCAGTTACAGCGATATAGTGACTTTAATTTTTATGATTGCAACAATGATTACGTCATCACTAAGAGCACACACAACAGCTACTCATGATTTATATCTGTTCTAATTTAACTTTTTTTTAATGTTTATGTAAAGCATAATGCCTGTACTCGCATGGCAAGGTGTACGATTAATTCATTCAACAGTAGTATTAGATTGGTATTGTTATAGAACTGTTATTTATTTCTTGCTGCTTATTTGTTAATAATATAAAGTAAATTAATATCTGTGATAATTTGTTACCATTTTTATAGTGTATATATTCAGGCTATAGCCTTCAGTCGCATGGGAAGATACATTCAGATTGATTCAAATATATCTATCCATGAAAAACCAGTTGATTGCATCGACTCATTAACTTGAAGGCAATCCCTCACACTAAGCATGCATGTAGTGACAGTGGAGAGGAAAAACTTTGTATTAACAGGAAGAAACCTCCAGCAGAACCAGGCTCAATGTGAGCGGCCATCTTTTAAGCCTAGCCTTAAAAGTAGACAGGGTGTCTGCCTCACGGACTAAAACTGGTAGTTGGTTCCACAGGAGAGGAGCCTGATAACTAAAAGATCTGCCTCCCATTCTACTTTTAGAAATTCTAGGAACCACTAGTAAACCTGCAGATTGAGAGCGAAGTGCTCTGTTAGGAACATGAGGAACAATCAGATCTCTGATATAAGATGGAGCTTGGCCATTTAAGGCTTTATATGTGAGAAGGAGGATTTTAAATTCTATTCTGGATTTAACAGGAAGCCAATGAAGAGAAGCCAGGATAGGAGAGATGTGATCTCTCTTTTTCATTTTCATCAGAACTTTGGCTGCAGCATTTTGGATCAGCTGGAGGCTTTTAGCTACAGTTTGTGGACTTCCTGATTGTAAAGAATTACAATAGTCCAGCCTTGAAGTAACAAATGCATGGACTAGTTTCTCAGCATCACCCCTGGTGAGGAGATTTCTAATTTTTGCAATATTCCTCAGATGAAAGAAGGAAATTCTAGAAATCTCTTTGATGTGGGATTTAAATAACAGATCCTGATCAAAAATATGAGCAAAAGTTTTTACTTTATTATCTGAGATCAATTTAATCCCAATCAAATGAAGTGACTGACTATTTTTTAAATATTCTGGTCCATAGACTATAACTTCTGTTTTGTCTGCATTCAGGAGCAGTTGAATTGGTATCCGGTATCGGCAGATACCTGAGCGTATGTATAGGTATCGGATTGGCCAGTTTGAGGCCTTATTAGTAGCCAGATCTGTAACAGAAAGAATGAACCCAAATTATGACCTCTCCATGGTTGGTAGTTTGAATTTTTAGTGCTGAAATGCTCGGATTGGCATTAGACAAACATGTCTTTGTTTGATGTAGTTGATCATCTATACTTTGCTCTGATTGAATGTGGTTCAGCCTGTTGCAGTCTTTGCTTTTAAAGTTGGAAATGCCAGAGCAAACCTGGCTGCTACTTTCTGATGGAAAATCTGCAGTAATTCTGAGTGGAAAAACATTTTATATTTATTTTTATAAACCTAGAAGGTTAGAATATTAGCATGATTCAGAAAGCCCGGAGGTCGTTGTTGATTCATATATAAAATGTTTAAAAAACTCCAAAATGCTGTTTGTACTTTAATCCAACCATTTCAATTTTGGTCTATTTAATTCTAGTTTGACCTCCAGGTCCTCCCTGTAATTTCCAGAAGACTTTAAGTATTGTGCTATTTGGGAAATAACAGGAATAGTTTATGTCAGTAGTTTAAGCATTTAATGATTAAATGCACTTTAAGCAATATAGATTTCTGTTCATGGAGATCATTGTAACAAATGTAACATAGATATAATGTTTAACCTTAAATTTAAGATGAAATTAAGGTTAAAGATGCACCAATCGATCAGACAGAGCGGGACCAGCCAATTTTTCTCCTAATCTGATATTAATAGTAAAGATATTTTTTTTTTGTATGTAGGTAAGCATCAGACCCTAAAACTCATTAGTTTTTAATTTATTATTATTTTTTTCATTCAGGAAATTGTAGGAAACCTAACAGTTTTATCCATTAATGTTTAATTGCCTTTATCCTCCGCTGGATTTAAAGCTTCCTCTATCAAAGACCACATTTTTGTTCCTTTTAGATAAAACGGAACCAATGTGTGTTTGACTGATTCAGCCTGATCACTGTTTGCTTTCTGTGCATCTAAGCAGTGAGAACTGATCCAGAATGTTTTAGGGAGATGAGATATCAGCAGATTGGCAAGCAGCAGATGTACTTCCTCTGTGGTATACGAGTAAAAGGTCCTGTAAGCTCAAAAGGGGCACTAATCTAAATTTGACAGGTCCTTTATCTTAATTTGCTCAGTCACTACAGTCTGATCTTAAAGCTTTTAATGAAAGCTGAGTCAAACCGCTCATATATTCTAGGAATGATATGTTTATATAATCATACTTAAGCAACTAGTTTTCCTGAAACATCCATTAAATTTTTCAAAAATATCCTGATGAACAAACTGTAACTATCTCTACCTTCCCCTCTGTGTTTCTCCAGATGTTCAAAGTTAAGGCGGTCCAGCTGGCTGAGAAGCTCATTCCTGCCTTCAACACCCCAACCGGGATCCCCTGGGCCATGGTCAACCTTAAAAGGTCCGTAATACCAGCATCATCACTGTTTTTAGCTTAACAGAAATGTAAATTTAGTTATTTTTTCCACTTTATAATCATTTGGTCCTCTGTGTCATCTTAGCTGCTCAAAGAGTTGCATACAAAGCCTGGTCTCTTTCTTTTAGAAAGACATTTCTGGATGATTTACCCCAGAGGCAGCCAAGTTAGAGCTTATCATTGAAATGCTAAGCTATTCATGCTATGTGATCATTTCTTCTACCTGCTTAAAATGCTTTATAAACTAGAACATCACAAAATCATTTTAATGGCTCTTATTTTTTACTTTTGTACTTGTTTTCCAATTAAACTTTTCTGTTCAAATCAGGGATTTAAAAAGTAGACCAGTATTTCTGCTTCGCAGCTCTGACCACAGCTATTCACCTCCATATTTATTAATAAATGAAGGTTATAGATTTGTAAAATTGATGCCTGTTTGAACTCACATCCAGATCTAAAATGTGTTTGACTGCAAAGTTACGCTTAGAGTAATGTGCAATTATCCAGTCACTGTTCTAAAAGCTTCAGCACATCCACGCTCCGCCCACACAGGCGTTTTATCGCTCGCTTTCCCTGATTAGACCTCTTCACCTGGCTGCGTGGGTAACTGCAAACTTTACTCAAAGGGCACAAATACTCACCTCAAACAAGCGGTTGTTAATACCAGAGAGTGGCTTTGTGTTCTTTAAGAGGCTGCAGAAAAGTGTTAAATTGTACTTTATGAAACCTTAGTTCAACCTTCCAGCACAGCATCACCGGATCAAGAGCAAAATGAAACACAGGTTCACTGGTTCTGCTCTTCTTGCTTCTTTATGCTGCTTCTATGTCTTTCTCATTCCAGCAAACATTTGGCACATAAGTATTTGCATTTAATTGTAATATCTGTGTGTAATAACATCACATTTAGCATTATACTGAGCTGTGACATTAAAAAAGGCTTCAAAGAGCTAATGGATGGTTTGTTGCCAAGCACCAAGCTTCTGTAGTGCAGGAGAAGGGATTTGTTTTCCTTGAGATGATGCTCAGTCAGAGAGGCAGCGCTAATAGCAGATAATGGTAAAAATACAGGACTTGGAGCTACAGGCTGAAAATGATGTAAAGAATTCAACAAAAAATAGTTTTACGCACATATGGAGTGAATTCTGTTCCATTATTGTTGCATTGTTGTTTTTAAATCAATAAATTGTTTCTCTTCTGTTTTTACTTTTTTAAGACTGAGTTTTACAAATTGCATTCTTATAATTTGAGTTTCACTGTTCACATTTTCTAGATACAAACATTAGCATCTGATGCACACATGAGGCTAACATCCATGCAGACCAATACACACTGTGCAGAATTATTTGGCAAGTTGTATTTTTGAGGATTATTTTTATTATTGGGCCCCAATTGTGTTCTCAATCAACCCAAAAGACTCCTTAATATCAAAGTTTCATATTTTTGGAAGATGATGTGTTTTTTTTTTTTTTTTTTTTGGACCACTTCATGAGGATATCTCTGTGTTCAGGTAAATATTACTGTGCAGAATTATTAGGCAGCGTAATAAAAAACAGATATATACCCATCTTGACCAGGTAAACCAATATAACAACTCGAAATTAAAAAATAAACATTTACGATCAGTAACCAATATAGCTACCTTTCTTCACCATGACGCTCAAAAGCCTTCCATCCATAGATTCTGTCAGTGTCTTGATCTGTTTGTGATCCACATTGCGTGCAGCAGCCACCACAGCCTCCCAGACACTGTTCAGAGAGGTGGACTGTTTTCCCTTCCTGTAGATCTCACATTTCATGAAGGACCGCAGGTTCTCCATGGGGTTCAGAGCAGGTGAACAAGGGGGTCATGTCATTATTTTTTCCCCTTTTGGACTTTTTCTGGCCAGCCACGCTGTGGTGTATTTTTGATGCGTGTGATGGAGCATTTTTTCCTGCATGAATATCATGTTTTTCTTGAATGATGGGGACTTCTTCTTGTACCACTGTTTGAAGCAGGTGTCTTCCACAAACTGGCAGTAGGTCTGGGAGTTGATCTTGACTCTATCATCAACCCGAAAAACTCCCACAAGCTCATCTTTGATGATACCAGCCCATACCAGCACCCCACCTCCACCTTGCTGGCGTCTGAGTCAATAAGGAAGTTGCTGCCCTTTATTGATCCAGCCTCATGCCCATCCATCCATCTGGCCCATCAAGGCTCACTCTCATTTCATCAGACCAAAACACCTAGGAGAAATCAGTCTTCAGATATTTCTTGGCCCAATCTTGACGTTTTGTCTTGTGTGTCTTGTTCAAAGGCTGTCCTTACCTTGGCCAGGTCCCTGAGTATTGAGCACCTTGTGCTTCTCTGCACTCCAGACATGTTGCAGCTCTGAAATATGGCACAACTGGTGGCTAATGGCTCCCTGTTAGATTCACGCTTGATCCTTCTCAATTCATGGGGAGTTATTTTGCATCTTCTTTTTTCAACACCCTTCTTGCGCCCCTGTTGGCTATTTGCCATGAACTGCTTGATTGTGCAATGATCCCACTTCAAAAGCTTGGAAATTTCCAAACTGCTGCACCCCTCTGAAAGACATCTGACAATTTTTGACTTTTCAGAGTCTGTCAAATCTCTTTTCTGACCCATTTTGTCAAAGGAAAGGAAGTTGCCTAATAATTAAATAAACCTTATATAGGGTGTTGATGTCATTAGGCCACACCCCTTCTATTTACAGAGATGCACGCCACCTGATTTACTTAATTGATAGTTGGTTTTCAGGCCTATACAGCTTAGAGTAGGAAAACATGTATGAAAGGGATGATGTGGTCGAAATACTCATTTGTCTAATAATTTTGCACACAGTGTAGAAAAAAGCTTTCAGTTCTCACATCGGATGAAAGCTCACCACCTCAGAAGCAAAGAGAATTTGTTTTGTAAAATTATATGTGAAGGATTAGAGTTCTATCTGAAAAAAGGGGGAAAAAATCTCTAAAAACACATTTGAAGAAAAAAATATTTAAAGAATCTAACTTGTAAAATGTAAAAATGTAACAAAAAAAAGCAATCAGGAAAAATGACAGTTACTCTCAAATAATTTTTTTTTTTTAAATGTCTTTATCTTGGATAACTTTTTTTCTAACTAAAATTTAAAAAGTGTCTTTTTTACTTGCAACAATAATGGAACAAAATTCACTTCATACACACAAGCACTGAGGAAGGTGGAAAGTTTTCTTCACGGAAAGATTCTTCTACAGCAGAAAAGACATAAAGAAATGGATTGCACAGATTTTCTTCTATAATACAGATTGTTTTTCAATATATTATTATTTAGACATTTTCTGGAGAAGATAAACTTGAAGGTATAGTGGAAAATTTTCTCGAATTTTTAAAAAAGACCCGCCCTCTCCACTTGTGGAAAAAAAAAAAAAAAGATAAGGACATAGAACATAGGAGGACCATCTAATTTAATGATCCACCCAGAAAAAGAACATCCTCCACTATACCCAGTATATATATATATATATATATATATATATATATATATATATATATATATATATATATATATATATATATATATATATATATACACAGTAGATCTCAAAATCATACACACATCTGTTTAAACTTAAAAAATAAGATCAAAATCCAGCAAAAAGTTCTATTTACCAGAATCCTAACATATCCTTTTCTTCCTCTCCAGTGGTGTTGGGCGTAACTGGGGTTGGGCGTCGGCAGGAAGCAGCATCCTGGCTGAATTTGGGACGCTCCACATGGAGTTTGTTCATCTCACCTACCTGACAGGAAACCCTGTTTACTACCAGAAGGTACCGCTGTTCCCTGATATGTTTAAAATGACTGTGTATTTCAATGTAGAATCAGGTGTTTCACTGCATCTCCTCAGTGTGTCGTTTAGGTGAGGAGAGAGTAGAAGGGTATAGAACATTCATTCAGAGGCTACTGATGACTAAACTGCAAATCATTGGCAGTTTTATTTTGATAACTGCTTTATAGCAGGACCTGAAGCTAAAAAGGTTAAATGAACTGAAGAGACGAAAACATTTCTACTGACTTTTACCTAATTGTTTGTTCTGTCAATTGGTCATTTAAGGAGTTATGACTGTAGTGTGTTTTTAACATGTTGTATGTCTTTTAAAACAGGCTCTTTCTTGAAAATGAGATTGTATCTGAATTTAATTTTAATATAAGATAATAAATAGATAAACATCACATTAACTTTGAGGTACATGTTAAAGCTAGGCTCTGTGTCTGCACCTTGATGCTCCATCTCTCCGGTTCTTTTCCCTGAAAAGAGATCACTCGGGACAAACTCTTTAAATAACACTTCATAACTTATATTAAATAACCAGGAGACATGACAACAGAATCTGATAGAAATTATAATCTTACTCAGATCAGAGAAATTGCTTAGAATGTACATCAGGCAGCTGCTCACCTCTCAGGAAGTGGCCCTGATTAACAGTTAAAAAGGCATTTTATACATCTCCAGTCTGCCACATCATCACATAATTGCATCAAACACGTAAGCAGATGATTAGACATCCAAGGCTCCAGCCTTATTAAAATATTACACTTCGTTCTTAGTGAAGGACACCGCTCTTATTCCATTTCCAAATCTTTTCCACGTTCAGAATGAAGATTATAACTGTATGTCCAAATACAGGAACCGTCTTAATTAGATTAAAACATCAGTTCTGACGCAACAGGCAGCCAAAACCAAGGTGTAATAAACTCAAACATCTTCAATGATAATTATCCTAACAACAAAAGACATCTAAGAACTTTTCAAGACCTCCTGTTACCACCTAAGAAACCTTGAGCATCTCCTTCCTAACTTGTTCTGATGCCAGACTGGACTGCTGCATTGTTAATGTAATCAAAAACATGGGGAAGCTGCAGCTCATCCTAAGGAATATTAATGAAGGTTCAGAGACTTGAAACCACTAAAGTCTGCTAATTCTGACAGAGCTCCCCATTAGTTCAGTTAATGTCTTATATCTGTATTTTATTGCAGTTTAAAACTCTTCTGCCTTCTTTGTTTCAGGTGATGCACATCCGGAAGCTGCTAGCAAAGATGGACCGACCCAACGGGCTCTACCCAAACTATTTGAACCCTCGCACAGGCCGCTGGGGCCAACGTAAGCACATTACCAGAACATGTCTGACGTAGATCCAATTCTTAGTTCTGTTTGATGACCTTTCTGGACGACTTGATGTCCGAGGAAACTGGCAGGGGGAAGCTGTTTTCATGAGGTTTAAACACTTTTAAATCCGGAAGGATATTAAGATGGAGATTAACACCACAAAAAGTAAAATGGATCTTTGTTAATGAGCACAAATTGAATCAAGCAGAAGACTGAAGAAGAAGAGTTTGCTTTGTGGCTAGATTGATTTCATTTGGCAGTTTGCCGAGGGAAATGATTAGCTCTCTGGGAAATGTTATTAGGAAGTGACACAGAGGCTTTCCACTAAAACATTTATTTCTTGCTAAAGCAGTTTGGGGCTTACGTTGAATGGATTTTTAAATTACAATTAATATCGAACCAAGTAAACCCATAGGTTTTTATTTTCTGTATTAGGCCCACTGTTGAAGGACTAGTTGTCATTTAATGTAAATGTCTAATAGAAACATGGAGCAGTGATTGATTGAATGTTGAAAGTAAAAAAGAAACGGTACAAGGTTTTATATTTTGTATCGAAGTATAGTAAACATTTTACCACCACTTTCTTTTTTGTTGCCCACTAAGTGCTACTCTGAATGATTCAGCATAAACTAAGTGTAATAAACTAGTATCTTATTAAATGTTAAAAACAAAGCTGAGGGCCGATACAGAAATTAATAAGAAATGATTCAGTTGAAAAAATATATATATTTTTTTTCAACTGTTTGATTTTAAATAGTGTTGCACCGATACCAGTATCGGACGGGGCCCCGATACTGCCCTAAAATGGTGGTATCGGTATCGGCGAGTACCAACCAATAGGGCACCGATACCATTTTGAGAGCCATAAGTTTATTCAACTACTGTCACCCACTCCTGGTAGGCAATAAAAAGTTCTACTGGATTCACTTTGTATTAGATTTTTTCCCGCTTAACAAAGATAGGCAGAAGCTTGACAAAGCCATGATGGCAATTATTTTACATTATTATGGTATCGGCCGATACTGCACAGCAAGGTATCGGGTATCGTTATCGGGGCCAAAAAATGGCATCGGCGCAACACTAATTTTAAATGTTCTTTTTTTAGGGAAATGCTAGTGAGAGTATGTGAATCTTTAAAAGGCTGATACATGATAGAATACAGTTAGCACATTGTGCTACCTGCAGATGATATGACAGATTCAAAGACTTACTGTACAGACATCTGTTTCTTTGAAAAAGCAAAAATTTTTTGATTGGATTTTGGAGTAGTGCAGATATATAGAGCTTTTCATAGGCTAAAACTGTTAACTGTTATTGGTGTCTGCCATAGCAATGCATTCTATGCTCCGTGCAATGCATGGAGGCACCTATTATTATTGTCACAAAAAAAAAGACTCTTTATATCTATGTTTATTTATTATTGGTGTCTTCCATAGAAATGCAAGGAGCATAGAATGCCTTCTATTGTTGCCAAAAAACACTCTTTATATCTATGTTTATGTATTATTGGGGCCTGCCCTAGCAATGCATGGAGGCACCTATTGTTATTATTGTCGCCAAAAAACGTACTCTTTATATCGATATTCTGACTCTTTACTTAACACATAACCCTGCTAGACTTTCAAATGAAGACTCCGGGGTCTCTACAAAATAAAAGACTCTACATTATACATATCTATCAATTGATGCAAATGGCTCAATATGAACACCCAACTAACCAAGCTAACCTCAGTATTATGGCTGCTTATCTTCTCATTGTTAGCTAACATGCTAAGTGACTTTGTTTTAGATTAAAAGAAAGATATAGCTTATAAGCTAACATCAGCCAATTACAATATAAGGCTTTGCATATTAGTTAATGCTAGCTGTATTCATTGGTTTGTGTTGGCATTCTTGCTACAATTAGCACATTATTATGATTCATATAGCTTATTAGCTAGTATTAGCCAATTTCAATACAATAAATGGTGACATTTTGGTTGATGATAGCTACTATTGGTATCATTTGCATATTAGCTTATCATATTAGTGAATGTAGCGCCTAATGACGGCTAAGGCCATTTTAAACTTTTAAGGGGAAATATCAGGAGGTTCTGCTCCTACATCACCTCCCCAGGATTCATTTGGTTGAAAGTAAGAGAAGAATTCACAGGAGTTAGAGAATCAATTAATGACATTATTTCGGAAATGCAAATATCCATTAGACTGGACAAAAAACTACCTCTGTCCCTCCAAAATGTTCGGAAGCAGTCTGAAGCATTCTAAGTCATGTCATCTTTTTAGAGATACACTGTGTAAACTCACTAGTCTGTTTCTCACAATACACACCTAGACCAGCCTAACTCCCTTGTACCAGAGCCTCTCTTATCATGACAAGCATCCTGAAGCCAGAGGGAGAATATTATTTTTCTCGGCCTGCAGCTGAGAACAACAGTAGCTGACTGTATGGAAATTGGCTTTCAAGGCCAACGCTGTCCCTCAAACTAGTTATAAACTTGGTGCTGTCTTAAAGATCAGTTCTTCAGTGGTGCATATGAAAGCTTTATTCAATGCTTTGTAACAAACAGTCATGATTGAACATTTTCATGCATAAGCTGATACTTTTTCCACAAAACCTACTTTAACTATATCACATTTAAAAACATTAAGACATGTTGGCTTATTGGTGCTCCATTGTTTTCTGCCACACTTCACCTTCCTCAGCAAAACATTACATCTGTTTAGCTTACTGCAAACGCAGCATTTACACACCAAACACTTCTCTAGATTATATTCAAATATGATTTAAATATTTCCATTTGTTCAAAACCAGTGACAGTCAGCTTTTTGCTGCATGTCTTCCATATGTGCGCCGTTGCTGTGTGTATTTTGTGTGTAAATGCAGCCAACACAGAAAGCTTCACAGTATTTGTTGAGCTTTGTGTCGTCCTAACATAGATAGTTGTTGTTATGAGACTCGGGTTTAGTCCTTTAGGAATGTGGGTGGTAAAAACATAATTACAGCTGGATTATAAACAGTAAAGTAAAATCTGTCCCCTTGCTCTAATTATACATCTATGGAGCGTTTTTTTATCTCAGTAATAATAGAGGCTATAAATAGATAACAGAATTGTGTTTAGTCAGTCCCAATTTCCTCAATAAGTGTAATAAAAATTGGACATGGGCGGTTTGCCACCAGCTTTGCCCTGATGATGTTGTGCAACTTTTTTTTTTTTTTTTTTAACCTTTTTAAAATGTTTTAAACCATCGTATTATATTGATACTAACAATAATAATGAGAGGATATAATTATGAACATTATAAGTCTATTGATAAAGAATTGAACTTTATCAATTTCACACTGGAGAAATTCACCTCTGCATTTGACAGGAGCAGTGGGCTGCCATTGTGCGCCCAACGGAGAGCAGTGTGGGGTTAAGGTTCTTACTCAGGGACCCAGAGTGGTAGTCTGTGGGAGTGGGGCCTGAACTGAGAGCCTATAGGAGCTAAGCGCAATTCCCTATCATCTAGGCTACCACTCCCCACTCACCATGTCCCTCCGCCACTTTTGACTCCTATTGGGAGTCAAATGTCAAACTGAGTTCAGTGGATTAATTTTTGATGGAGCATTTATGATCCTATATTTTTTCCTCCTTACTGTAGATAAGAAATAGAGGATTCATGTTTTTCTAAATTAAATACTCTGTATGTATATGTAGGCTGTAGGTAACTGTGACAACTGTGATGCATTAAATATTATTGAAATTCACACATTGGCCAAGTTAGTTTTAAATAAAAAATTTTAATCAAACATCTTTGCTTGGAAAAAAAAAGTCTTTTGTTATTTTACATTTTGTCCAAAATAAGTTTTTGGCGCTCATGGGTCTCTTCAAATGAAAGCACAAAGAGTTGATTTAGTGATCGGATGGGTGGTATGGCATTTGGACGGAGTTGCTTATAAATGCAGATTGATTGGTGGATGGATGAGTTCATTAATGGATTGGAGTTAGCTGGCGAGCTGCGTTAAACAAGGCAGGTAGTTATGTACTGTTTGTCAGGAAGTCACAGTACAATTCTGTTTACATTTACTACATGCATGTCTGTGAAAGAAGCGAAACTCCTTTTTCTCATTGTTCCCTCAATCTTTTTTAATCGCCTGAGAGCATCAAGATAATTTCTAAAGGTCCTTTAATGATGCAGGATTTTAGCAAAACATCAAATGATTACTTCTAATTGAGCTGATCAGTAATCATGCGCCATCAAACGACCACACTTTTCCCAGAAGCATATTTTAAGTGGGTGTATGTAGCTGGATGATGCTTTGCAAAGTCTTAAAAACAAAAATCAAAGCTTTTATTTTGTTCCTTAGATGAAAATGCAGCCGTAATCAGCCCTGGGCCTCAAGGGTAAATGTTGACACTTGCAAACAGCTAAATACTTTAAATCCAAAGCTGGTTTCTCAGATGTATTTTTATGTGAAGCACTTTGTAACTTCTTCTTTTCAGATTGGATATACAAAGTTTACTTTGTATCATCTACAATGTCAAAATACCCACAATTTTAACTGACAGAAATAACTGAGGAACAGGCATTTGTTTCAACTGAAAGTTGAACCCTGAAGACATCTTATTCAAACACCACACTAATACCTTAAACCTTTTCACCATTAATTTTACTACTATCCTACAACTACTGCTACTGTATGCTGCTATACCACAACTACAAACCTCTCTGATTACTTTAAATAAATTCCTTCAGAAGTCCTCCCAAATAGTAAATGTAATACAGCCCTTAGAAATGTTTTGTTACAAAGTTTGGCTGAATTGAACCACAAATAAAACAATAAATAATTCAAAACAAATCAAATAAGTCATTGTCAATATAGTTTGGACACAAGTGTCTTTAATGATCTTGTAGAAGAAGACTATGAGGATGGACTTTGGATCAGCCATTGGCTTGAATCCAGAGACACCCACACAGGATCACTTTGCTTGTTCGACACATTCAATACTTTGCTGTTTGTAGTAAAAGAGATGTTACTAGAGCAAAACAGTATTGTTGTAGCTCAGTATTAGAAATAGGGGGCACCCATTTCAGCTTTCTGACCGATCAATAATCATTAAAAGGCGTTAGTGGTCACCTTACGCCTCTTATGTTCCACTCTCATATTTAAAAAAATCTGCAAAAAGCTTTTTTTGCTCCTTGTAACAATACAAACTGTCCTTAACTGTACCAGAAGTAGAGTTCTCATCATAAATGGAAGATTTAGAGCATAGACATTGGCATTTAGGTATCAACCAACAGAACATAGTCTCTCAAAAATAAGTAAATCCAAGCTGATCCTACGGATCGATGCACCCCTACTTTTTTACCATTGTTCCCTCAAAGACTTGTTTAGAAATTCTTGTTCTTGCCCCTAAATAATATCATTTTGGTCTTGGTCCTGAAAACAATGAGTGCAAGACCACAGTTATTTGCAGTGGAAAAAACTTTAGCAGCATCTTCATAGTTGATACTGGGTGCCTCAAGGCTGTGTGCTCAGTCCTTTGTTGTTCGCACTGCTAGCAGCCCAATATGCTTCCGCTTTCACAGCTCATAGCAACATCATTTCATCACCCTTTGCTCTTAGAGGTGTACCCATAACAGATTAACATGACCTACAATCATATTTCACAGCTTAAATTTTGCTGCCCTTTAAATTAATATGATTAAAATCAGAACTAGTTTTACAATGGAATGTATTTAATTTTATGATAACACTAAAATGAGAAAAAAGCAATGAATCAATGGGATTTGGTAGGAAAAAATCTGAGATTAGATTTTTAAGCCATATTTCCCACCCCTAGTGGGCAATGTGCTTCACTGCGCAGATCTCTGATGACCACACCAGGTTGAAAGAGGAGACAATAATGCCGTGCAGAGGACAGTGAAAGATCATTGGCTTGTTTCCACGTTTTTTCCTGAGTTTTGTTTGGGAGCAGCTGCAGGAACAGGGCTTACAATATTTTTACCAATACCTCACAACCTCTGCATAGAGGCTGTTAACTGTTACCGTCAGCTACATGGTGTTTCTAAAGATGTTTGAAACTGCTGTGAGCAGTGATTTGTCTGTTTTTATTCGTTTGTTTTTTTACTTTCACCTCTAAATGTTGAAGATCCAGTTGTTAAATCCAGTTATGAAACTGTTTAAAGCATTTTGCAGGGTCTTTGGGTGTTGGCTTTTTTTTTAACACTCTAAATGAAGCATGTTTAAGCAATACCTCACTGCTGGCATTTAAAGTCCAACAGGACTGTTTAGGTAGTGTTTTGTAGACTGGGCAGACTTGGTGTCCATTGCTCTAATCAGAACAAAACACCAATCAACATGGAGTCCTCTGTAGCTGTACTCAAACTGCTCTATCAGAAAGCTCCTGGTTTTATTTCCTGATAAGAATAACAATTTACGCTCAGTGAAACGTGCCATTTTTTTCTTTAACTAATTAACTCCAGCAGTAGGATGTTGGCAAGGTCGTTTCCAGTTCGTCTGTTTATTTAGAGCCTGGTGATCAACCTATGATTTTATTAAACAATCCCAGATTGTTGCTAAGAAAGCTATCCTTCTGTCTCCCATGACTCTTTTTCTTTCTTTTATTCATTTATTTTTTTATTAAAACAGATCTTTTTTGTGCAATTGAATAACTAAATGGAGTGTAATTTAAATAAAATTACTATAAGTATATGCTTTCCTCTGTCTCAGATTTTCTTTAAACCAGCACTTTGCTTACCGTATTTTCACGACTATAAGGCGCACTTAAACGTCTTTTTTTTCCCTCAAAATGTGCGGTGCGCCCTTTGGTGCGTTGCGCCCTATGTGTGTTGTAACTGCGACTTTTGAGACCACCTCATTGAGGAGATGATGAAAGAGTGGCTGAATGTAAGGAGACCAGGTGTTTTTTTTCCACTCATCACCATCGCTGTTAATATGTAACTCCATGCGTGCCCATCTCACAGCTGATGTGAAAAACATGGGGAAACAAATTAACCCTGTGCTCGCTGTTCAACCGCTCGACATCGGTGTGAACCGGACCCAGCAGGTGCAGCAGAAGCAGCGAGTTTACATGCCAAGTCAATGGTTGACGCGCGTATAGGTGCAGCAAAAGGTCCTGCAGCGCGTTTTGAGCAGCAGGAGCGTTTAAGCATCTGCCAACGCGCTGCTGCTGCTCGAGATGGAAAAATTGAAGTTTTGCTGCTGGACGCGCCGCATCAACCAATCAGAGAAGCTGATCTGGGAGCTGACAGCGAGACAGACACAGCGCTTTGATGACATATGATATTAACGCAAATGGAAAAGGCTGGATGGATGAGGAGATTCAATTCAATTCAGTTTATTTATATAGCGCCAAATTCACAACACATGTCATCTCAAGGCACTTTACAGTTCAAGATGATGAAAGGCAGGTGTATGTGAGGAGACCAGGTGGTTTTTTCCACGCATCACCATCGCTGCGTGCCCATCTCACAGCCGATGTGAAAAAAAAGGTGAATCAAATGGATACTGTGCTCGCCGTTATCCCGGGGGGTCTGACAAAGGAGCTTCAACCGCTCGACATCAGTGTGAAGCGGCCGTTCAAAGTAAGGCATGTCTGATTTAGCGCAGCTGTTTTATTCAGAAACAGAGGATGATGACTTTGATGGGTTTGATTAATACTTTGTAATAAATACATGAATAAAGCACAATCATACTCAGTTTTGCTCCCGCTCTATTTTTCTACCTGAAAACTTAATTCAACAGCAGCCTCTGGCCGGGTCTCCTCCTCTTCACCGCGGCTGCTGGCAGGTGTTTTTTCATCTAAATAATCTAAATCTTGCAGCTATATTTGCTGTGATCAGTGGGAATTAAGTAGTTTTAATATGTTTTTAAGTGAGAAAGTCCACCTGAAAACTTAATAATTGCAGTCAGTTCATCCAGATTATCTATTTCTGTCGGAGGCGCTCAGACCCCCACATACCAGCGGTGCGCCGACAGGAGAAATCCTTTCATCAGCAGCCTCTAGGCTGGGCAGCCTCCGGGTTCACGCGGTGGATGGCAGGTGTTTTTCATCTAAATAATTTTAACTGCAGGCACCAGGATACCGGTAATAAAAGCGAACATATTCCGTCGGCAGGTTTCAGGATTTTAAGTTAATTTAGGAGTGATCACAGCGCTGTGTCATCTGCGATGTGTCTGTCTCACGGCCAGCTGCCAGGTTTGATTAATACTTTTTAATAAATACATGAATAAAGCACAGTGATACTCAGTTTTGCCCCCGCTGTATTTTTAAATACGCAGTAGAGGTATTTAAAGGTAGTAGAGGACATGTACCTGTATATAAAAAACGCGCCCTATAGTCCGGTGCGCCTTATGTGTGTGTTAAATACAGAAATGGGACACATAACTGAGACTGCGCCTTTTAGTACGGTGCGCCTTATGGTCGTGAAAATACGGTATATTAGGTTTGTGGCCAGTTTTAAATGACTGCTATTTTTTTTTCTTTCTAAACTCTAACCTGCCATGCCAGTTTGGGCCAATTCAGGATTTTCATTAAAGGCTTGCATTAGTTATCCAAGGACAAACACATTTGTTCTTCTAGTTAAGGTGGCAAAAAGACTATTATTGATTTGGTTTTATTTAGGACACTTTAACTTCACATTGGACTTTAATATTCTGGAAAATCCACCTCTTTCCTGCTTTCCCATTTATAGGAATCACTCCTACTTCAAATATATACCCTTAGAAACAGGCAAAAAAACAAAACTCTGCCCAGATGATTCGTCCAGAACAGCAGGTTGGTTTTAGGAATTGAGAACTGAGCTTTGCTAAAGAGAAACAGTAAAAATATGTCCCCATTCTCTTCTCCTCTTATCCATTTCTCCTTTTTTAGGATTTTTGCAAACTTTGCTCACTCCTGTTTTTTTGATTCTCTTTCTTTATATTTAAACATCCCGTCTTCCTGAATATGCTAAATACCAGCAATGCAGAAAGTACACAGCTTTGCATTTTCTCTACATTTAGTAATGTGGGCCTGTGATAGACTGCACTGCACCCTCTCTTCCTTTATTGAGCTGCTCAGAGGGCAGACAGTGTGGAATAAGTATTGCTAATTTTTCTTTTTTATTATTTTGTTTCTCTTCATTAGTTGTCTCTTATCATCCATCATGTAATCAAGGATGGTTTATTTTCTTTATTAGATCATTCTTCAAGTGCTATTTTATTTTTCCTGTCTTCTTCCACCATATCAACAATACCCTCAGTACTCCAGATATCTAAAGGAATACCTCCTCACATTTCATTGTTTCTTTATATATTCACTTTATCTATCACCTGTATTAGATTTTTTGGTATCAACAAAAAAAGATAATTAGAAAGTTTTTACTACTATGCACATTTAGTAATGTTCCTGCCTTATTCCAAATCAAATAAGTGTAGTGGGGACAAGTGCAAATTTCCCATTTTCAAAGCTTTAGACATCTTTAATTTTTATAGCAGTTCTCTTCAAATGTAATTTAAGCAATCTAAAAGTACAGAGAAAAAGTAATTATTTATACAGTAAGTATTACTTAGGAAAAAAACCTGTAGAAATGACAGATCTTAGACATTTTTTGTAGTTACACAAGCTGCAGCTGGCATTTTCAGTTTCAGCTTTATAGACCATCCAGTTGAAAGTCCGTCAAAGGTTGCTCTCAGTCTGCCGGTGGGAGTGTGTGTGAGGCAGGCGGTCTCGTTGGTGGTCAAGCCGATATGTCTAACAGTAAAAATAATATGTTTTATAGCTCTTACTTTTTATGCACATGTGCAAACAAGAACATAAATGTTTACTTTCCACAGCATAACAGCCTGTTATGTTGAGATGCTCTGGATAGAATTTTGCAGTTTAGAACTTAATTTAGTACTTTGCAGAAACTTTGTACGAGGATTCTCCCACCCGCTGCTTGCATCTCATAATTTAAAAGGTCTACAGTGGGAACATAAAGTATTCAGAAACCTTGACATTTTGCAGTCTTTGTTTGATTGCAGCCATTTGCTAAAATGTAAAAAGATCAGATTTCTTTTCAATGTACACTCATATTTAGACACTTAGCTCTGTATGAATAATAGCAACGTTTGGATTAGTACAGCCATGATCTTCTTGGGAAAGATGCAACAAGCTGCATTTGCATCTGCATTTCTATATATTTTCAAATCTTTCTAAAAACGCTCATTTGGGGTTAATTAAGGGCTGTGGCTGGGCTAGTAAAGAATGGTCAGTTGTCCCAAAGCCACTCCTTTGTTATTTTAGCTGTGTGCTTAGGGCCGCGGTTCTCAAAGTGTGTGGCGCGACCCACTGGTGGGGAATTGAGACGTGACAGGTGGGGCGCGCCAAGTTCCGGTGTGTGTGTGTGTGTGACTATAAATGTAGAACGTGTGAGAGCAAACTGTCCTTATAGCTGTATGTTGCCGCTTTTTAGACCAATCAAACCCACAAAGTAATCATTACTAGCCTACATGCAGTCTAATTAAAAGAACATTAGATATGAGAAACATTTCACCTGGAACTGAAGTGCCAAAATAATGATTGACGTGACGTCGGCATATTATTTGTAACGGAATAAACTTTCGCGCCCCAGTGTTGCCAACTCAGCGACTTTGTCGCTATATTTCAGACCCCTTCAGCGACTCTTTTTCAAAAAAGCGACTAGCGACAAATCTAGCGACTTTTGGAGACTCTTACGTGAAAGCACGTATCGTTCCTTTTCTTGTCCTCCAGCGGCAGGTGCTGCCGTGGGGCGCCTCCTCTGTCCCCACCCCGTTCTCCCCCGCTATCGCAGGAGTCCCTCTCAGCGCTGCAGTCAGAGCAGAGACACAGCATGTTTAACTTTAGCGTCCAGACTGCAAATAAAGCGCACATGCGCCGGGATTGACGGCGCAGGTTGATCATAAATAACTGAATTTGAAATATTTTATTAGTTTATTATGCAATGAAAAATAAAGTAAGTCTATTTTTTCCTATTCTGTCTGCAGCACCTGCTGATTTTAGGTCTGCTGAGGAGGACCAGTTTATTGAAATGACGTCTGACTCCACCCTGAAGCTCAGGTTTAATGCTCAGACTCTTAGTGAATTCTGGTTTGGAGTGGAGAGGGAGTATCCACTCATCGGGCAGAGAGCTGTGTGCATTCTTCTTCCCTTTGCCACATCATATCTCTGTGAGATGGGCTTTTCAGCTGTTGCTTCAATGAAAACAAAATACAGATCTCAGCTGAACATTGAGCATGACTTGAGAGTGGCAGTATCAAGCCTGCAACCCCGTTTTGAGAAACTGTGCAATGCGAAACAGGCTCATTGCAGCCACTAATGCAGGGATAAATAGAACTGTCTTGCCAGATGGATTTCACTTCTTTTCTTTTATTAACAGATTGCAGAGTGGCACTTTAATTTTTTCTATCTTTGAGCTTGATACAAATTTTGACACAGCTGCATTTTTATTTTCTTTATTTTTTAGCTTGCTGTTATTTGATGTAGATAGTTTGTATTTAGATACTACTTGTTACTTCAGTAAAATTGGAACATTTTAAGATTGTTGCATATTTCATTAGCATTGTGTTGGGGCGATGGGGACAGGCGGGGCTTGAAAATTCCCCCTTGTCCAAAGTGGGGAATGACAGAAAAAGTTTGAGAACCACTGGCTTAGGGTCATGGTGTTGTTGGAAGGTGAACCTTCGGCCCAGTCAGAGGTCCTGAACGTTTTGGAGGAGGTTTCTTTTAGGATCTCTCTGTACTTGGCTGCATTTATCTTTCCTTCATTTGCAACCAGTAGTCCTGTTCCTGCAGCTTAAAAGGTGATGAGCAGGGCCTGGTTTTATAAATGCTACTTAGAGTTAACATCAGAAAGTTAAGTCTTTGTCTCATCAGAGGATCTTATTTGTCTGGCAGACATGTTTCTCCTTATGGGCTTTTATTTTTCTTGCACTGAGAAGAGGCTTTATTCTGGCCATAAACCCCTGACTTGTAGAGGGCTGCACTGATACTCCACTTTTTCCCTACTGTAGCTCAGTCAGAGTGATCGTTGGTTTCCTCTTTACCAACAAGGCTCTTCTCCCTCTATTGCTCAGTTTTGCTGGAAGACCTGGTCTAGGATGAGTTCAACCATTTAAGCATTATGAAGGTTTCTCTGCTCTTAGGAACCAGAAATAGCTTTGTAACCTTTGCTAGATCTGTACCCAGTCACAATCCTGTCTCTGAGCTCCTTGGTTTGTTGGGACCTCATCTTTTTTTCCAACATGCACTACGAGCTGTAAGGTGTTGCTTACACAGGTATGTGCCTTTCCTGTAGTTTAATCAGTTTAATGAGCTCCACTACTTCCTGAGCTTCAGCCAGCTCCTTTGTTTTCTGTTTCATCACTGAACAGACAGATTTATCCAGGTGTGTCTGACCTCAGTAACCATGACAACATTGGCCAGACACCCCTGGATGGATCAACCTTTCCCGTAATGAAACACAAGAAACAAAGGAGCTGGCTGAAGTTCAGGAAGTAGAGGAGTTGGGCATGTAGCCCATTAGACGCAGCTGGACTCCAGCAAAGAACAAGAACCATCTGAGGGAGGATCAGAGGAAATGGACAGCCTGTGAGATAAATATGAGCATCAGAGTAAACGGTCTGAATACTTTTAACCATGTAATATAAAGTTTTTCTTTTTTTAATAAATTTGCAGAATTTTTTTACATATTTTCTTTCAAATTGGGGTGCATTATAAAATGAGAAATAAAAAAGAATTTTATTTTAGCCAATGGCTGCAGTGAAACAAACTATTTTAAGGGTTTTGAATACTTTCTCTTCCCACTGTAAAATCAAGAAAACAAATGATGGCATCCATTAACAGATCCATTGTTGCCATTTCCATCTGTTCACAATGGCTTCTGTTAAAGTAACTTTAAGAAAGACCAGAGGAAATAAACAGCCGAGCTCATTCATCCCCCTGTAGAGACTCTTAGGTGGGTTGCAAGGTTTCTCCTCGACAAAGAAAGAATGAATAATTCATTCTTCTCTTTTGCTCCCCGTCTTTGAATATCCCTCCAGTTCCCTAAAGGCGTGCTATTCACCTCCAGAGAAAGGATCTTGATAAGACACAAAGCATCTGCTCACATATCAAATGCGGCTTCCTAGAGCTGAAGAGAGTTTGAAAAAGTTCCCCACAGAGAGCCTTTTATTTTTTTTAAACCAATGAAATGATAAAACCAGGATCACGTTGGAGGGAATAATTAACGTTTTTATCTGATCACCATCATTTAGATCTGCTTTAAATATCTTATTTGTCTTTTCTAACACTTGTATGGACCTTAATATTATGGAAAGATAAAAATAAATAAATAAAAACCTCCCTCTCTGTGGCATGTGTTGTGTTTTCTGAGTGTCGCCTGAAATTTTCCACTCTAAAAGCCTCCTTTTCCACCTATTTTCACTTTGTTGTGTCCTGCAAATCAGGCCAGCTATTCAAGCTGTGTAAACCTCAATGATTATTACCAGGAACGCTGAAATATGAGCGCATCAGGGGAGGGGATAAACATAACGGGAGAATGAGGGACCATGCTGCCAATATTTTGTGGATACTTTGGAGAAAAATAAAACATGGTTTGGGTAGACGGCGTGCTGTGTTTTTCTAAGGAAGTAAGCTGAATAATTCATGCTATTCTCCCTGTTCTCTCGTGTCTGTCTCTAGCTAATGCTTCTCTGCTCCCTTCTCTCTTTATTTATTTCTTTAAACTGGTTTCTCTGCAGATCACACCTCGCTCGGAGGACTGGGGGACAGTTTCTATGAGTACCTGCTGAAAGCTTGGCTCATGTCTGACAAAACCGACACAGAAGCACGCAAGACCTACGATGATGCCATAGAGGTACATAGCGGGGATATTGGGTGGCGTTACGATCGGTCGACAATGATGCACACTAACCCTCTGCTCCTAGGCCATCGAGCGCCACCTCATCCGCAAATCCAACGGCGGTCTGACGTTCATAGGCGAGTGGAAGAACGGCCACCTGGAGAGGAAGATGGGCCACCTGGCCTGCTTCGCCGGCGGCATGTTCGCCCTGGGTGCCGACGGCTCGCCGGACGACAAGGCAGGTCACTACCTGCAGCTTGGCGCTGAGATCGCCCACACCTGCCACGAGTCCTACGACAGGACAGGTGAGGCATGGCGACACATCTGGGAATCAGCAGAACGAGATGAAGCTGTTGCTACGTTTACACGCTGTTCCAGTTATTGTGACACATAGATGACCTCATTAGTGAATAGATTTTCCAATCAAAATCTTTACTAAGAGACAAAACTCATCTGTGGATGGTTTTCTCTTTAATCCCAGAGAATCTCAGTGCAGTAAAGGTTTGGATGCTCAGACATTTCCCTCCCATTAATCATGCCTTTATCATCCTGTCTGTAGGAAAGCTGGACCTTATTAATGAGGAACGTTTCTCATTCAGAATATTTAAGTGTGAGCTGATCTGGGCAGAACCACCGAACGTTGATCAAAACGTTCCCAAGCACACATCTAGGGGGGAGAGAACAGGAAATCAATAGGGAATGCTGTCTATATTCACCCTTTATGACTTTTCCATATTATGCTTTTCACTTATAGACCCTTATTCTGAGATTTTGTGAAACCCAGCTGGTGATTTGCTACCTCAGCTGAACAGTCCTGCTATTTTATTTTCTCTAAGCTGAAGTTTTCGCAGTTTTCCCTGCTTTAACGACAGTCTTGCTCAGCACTGTGATGCTGCATCATGATCTGTAAGTGGGTAATTGTGAGGTTGCTCTGAGACAAGGGAAGAGGTTGCCGTGGCAACAAATGAAGACGTAGAGGGGGGCTGCAGAGGGAGTTTCTCCTGCAGCGGTCAGCCTCACGAGCTGATCGCCGTGTGGGACGCCTCGGTGACGATGTCACCGCTTTCCCCTCTCAGACCCTCAATACTCAGCACAGCTAATTGGCTGAAAGCACTGTTTGTAAAAAGGCAGTAAGATCAATATGACTGGATGCATTTTATTATGTACAAATACTCGGTAATACACACACACATCGGTGGAGCCTCATTATCGACACCAACCAAAGAAATAAGACTAACAAGAAGCAAAAGATAATGTTTTTTTTTAATTAATTTGTTCCTTCTCTCCTTCCCTCTCCTCTATTTACTCTCCTCGCCCACCTGTTTCATTT
Organism: Cyprinodon tularosa; assembly: GCF_016077235.1. Lineage (NCBI taxonomy): Eukaryota > Metazoa > Chordata > Actinopteri > Cyprinodontiformes > Cyprinodontidae > Cyprinodon > Cyprinodon tularosa. The sequence continues at coordinate 562,911 of NW_024039580.1, read as the reverse complement.
ATTTCATCTCTGATTTCTTTGTTTTTCTCCCTCCTTTCCATCCATTTCTCCCCAAGTCCTGAAGCTCGGCCCAGAGGCGTTCAAGTTCGACAGCGGCCTGGAGGCGGTGGCCGTTCGGCAGAATGAGAAGTACTACATCCTACGGCCGGAGGTCATCGAGACCTACTGGTACATGTGGAGGTTCACCCACGACCCCAAATACCGGCAGTGGGGCTGGGAGGCAGCACAGGTAAAGCAGCGTCACAGATCCAGTCTTTGTAAAACGCGTCTATTGGTGTCTTCATGAAGCTTCAAGCTGCACCTCGTTGTTGTGCCTTTATATCATGGTGCTTATCACATCAGAGCATTACAGGGCTGCTCATTTGGTAGTGGGTAGCACTGCTGCCTTGCAGTGGGGTTCGATTCCCACAGGTTTGATTTCGGATTCGATTCCGGGTTTGATTCTCGGCCCGGGAATGTTCTCCCTGAGCAAGCGTCCCTTTCTCCCACAGGCCAAAAACATGACTGTTAGGTTAATTAGCTTCTCTAAATTCTCCTTAGGTGTGTGTGTGAATGGTTTTTTGTCCTGTTGGTCTCTGTGTTGTCCTGCGATGGACTGGTGACCTGTGCCCCGCGTCCCGCCAGTAGACAGCTGCAGATATGCCCCCCTCGCGGGACGGAAAATGGATGGATGGATGGATGGATATCACATCACAAGAACTTTAAATAAATGCATAAAACATGAGATTGAAGACGACCAAAATAAAGCCTTGTGCAGCATGACCCATGTACGGAGGCCTTAGTCCTCGACGCGGCCGAGCCGGGTTCGAATCCGACCTGTGGTCCTTTGCCACATGTCTCTCCCCCTCTCTCATAACCCTTTGCTGTCAGCCTACTGTCAGAAAACAAGCCACTAGTGCCATAAAAACTCAACAACAAAAATGTAAAGCCTGGCACAAAATGGTAGAACCAGCATTCAACTGCGATAAATAAAGAAAAACAAATTTGGCTGCTTGTCAGGAGGAGATTTTTCATAGCATAACATTAGGGTTTAACAAGGAGTGGTTTAAGGGTTTAAACACAAAAACTTTTTTCATTTTAGGTCAAATCTTAACTTGGATTAACAAAGCATAAAAATGAATATTTTATTCATTCACAGAACTTGTTAAAAATTCTTCTTGTAAATTCTTGAGTAACAAAGCTGACAGGTTTTATTCCCCATCATGCTGCAGCATGTGATGTTTTAATGAACGAGTGGATGGGCGAATATAAATTACCAATTTAAAACACATTATAAATGACAGTGTTGAATTCTGTTACAAAGTAACATAAAATCAATTATTTGGGAATAATGATGTTTTAAAAAAGTTAATTTTCTTCAGGAAATTCACTGCGGTTGACTTTGCCTTGAAGTGGAAGGAAATGATGGTTTACTAAATATTTTACAAATAGAAAAAAAGTCTAAACTAGTGATGCACGAAATATCTGCATCGATATCTGGAGCAGATAGCAGAGCCGGGGGGGCGTCGGTCATTCTATATGATTGTTACAGGGATTGTAATGCAGCTCAGTATTTAGGCTATTGAAGCACTATTTTCAGTCTTTTATGTTGTCTAAAGGGTGGAGAAATATATGATAAATATATTTTTATCTATAAATGAATCTCTGTATATCTATAAATATATTTTCAGCCATAACGGCAATTTTAATATCTCTGATACTGAGATTTTCACATTGGCCCCTTTAGTCTGACCACCCAATGATCACATTAAGGTTGATCTGAGACCGTTTTCAGCGTTAGGTTTATACAGCACTATCAAAAATAAAAACTGCTCAAAGATGACTATACTTTTCTGCCCCTGAGCCTCTATTTAGAGTGAATATTTAGAAAACTTCAGCTGCAGAGAAAAGAGAGGGATTGGGAATATCAGGCAGTAGATAAACACTGCCATGAGGAGGATTGTTATGTTGTTTTGCAAATTTCTGCCTCTCTTTTTATTAAAACTAAAATAAAAAGTATTACAGACTAAAGCTGAATTCCATAACATTTAATCGGCATCAGATGATCTAAAAACCAAAATTCTCCAGGAAAGTCAAAACAAGCTCCCTAAACTAGAGATACAGCGATCCAATATTAATGTATTAAAGAAAATTCTAGATCTAGATCATCAATGAAAATAGACCCAATTTATAGGGGCTGATCCTTTTATTCTATCTCTGTAATTAATCTGAGTTTGGTTGAAAGCCTTTGATTTTGATTCTTCTTATCCTGAACTTATCCTGTTAAGGTGATTTAGTTACTATTCCTTCTTTTTCTGACCTGATACTAATCTCAAGTTTGAGATAAACATGTTCATCCATGCATGTTCATTTGAAGCCCTGCTGGAGGCTTTCTGGGAGCTCTGGTGCCAGTCACTCTTATATTCTCAGGTCTTGTAATTAAATAAAACCAATTTGGGATCAGATTTGTCCGGCACTGTTCAAATTAATTGCAAATTAAATGCATGGAAGTGGGGATTTGTTATCTTAATGAGACTCTGGTCCAGATAAGATATTGGCACTGTGTATTTATTTAAGTTGGAAAAGCTATAATAAAAATAACCAGAAGTCTTATAAAAGTGAGTAAATATGTTTGTGCAAAAGGAAGGAGACACTAAATATACACACTGTGGAAAAAGATGGCTGTCTACGTGTGATTAAGAAAAGGTTTTCCTGTCTTCAGCGGATGCAGGATGCTACCAGTGACACACCAGCTGTTTATGCCATATACTGGGTAGATAACCGCTGCTTTATACAACCTGATTTTGACAGGATTTGTACAAATGATCCTTTTCCTATTTTCCTCTAAACTACAGGTGCTGGTCATAAAATTAGAATATCATGAAAAAGTAGATTGATTTCAGTAATTCCATTTAAAAAGTGAAACTTGTATATTATATTCATACATTACATACAAACTCATATATTTCAGATGTTTATTTTGTTTAATTTTGATGATTACAAATGACAACAAATGAAAATCTCAAATTCATCATATCAGAAAATTAGAATATTGTGAAAAGGTTCAAAATTGATGGCCCCTGGTGCCACACTCTAATCAGCTAATTAACTCAAACCACCTGCAAAAGCCTTTAAATGGTCTTTCAGTCTAGTTCTATAGGCTACACAATCATGGGGAAGACTGCTGACTTGACAGTTGTCCAAAAGACGACCATCGACACCTTGCACAAGGAGGGCAAGACACAAAAGGTCATCGCTAAAGAGGCTGGCTGTTCACAGAGCTCAGTGTCCAAGCACATTAATAGAGAGGCGAAGGGAAGGAAAAGATGTGGTCGAAAAAAGTGTACAAGCAAGAGAGATAACCGCACCCTGGAGAGGATTGTGAAACAAAACCCATTCAAAAATGTGGGGGAGATTCACAAAGAGTGGACTGCAGCTGGAGTGAGTGCTTCAAGAACCACCACACACAGACGTATGAAAGACATGGGTTTCTGCTGTCGCATTCCTTGTGTCAAGCCACTCTTGAACCACAGACAGCGTCAGAAGCGTCTTGCCTGGGCTAAAGAGAAACAGGACTGGACTGCTGGTGAGTGGTCCAAAGTCATGTTCTCTGATGAAAGTAAATTTTGCATTTCCTTTGGAAATCAAGGTCCCAGAGTCTGGAGGAAAAGAAGAGAGGCACTTCATCCACGTTGCTTGAAGTCCAGTGTAAAGTTTCCACAGTCAGTGATGGTTTGGGGTGCCATGTCATCTGCTGGTGTTGGTCCATTGTGTTTTCTGAGGTCCAGGGTCAACGCAGCCACATACCAGGAAGTTTTAGAGCACTTCATGCTTCCTGCAGCTGACCAACTTTTTGGAGATGCAGATTTCATTTTCCAACAGGACTTGGCACCTGCACACAGTGCCAAAGCTACCAGTACCTGGTTGAAGGACCATGGTATCCCTGTTCTTAATTGGCCAGCAAACTCTCCTGACCTTAACCCCATAGAAAATCTATGGGGTATTGTGAAGAAGAAGATGCAATACACCAGACCCAACAATTCAGAAGAGCTAAAAGCCACTATTAGAGCAACCTGGGCTATCATAACACCTGAGCAGTGCCACAGACTGATCGACTCCATGCCACGCCGCATTGCTGCAGTAATACAGGCCAAAGGAGGCCCAACTAAATACTGAGTGCTGTACATGCTCATACTTTTCATGTTCATACTTTTCAGTTGGCCAACATTTCTATAAATCCTTTGTTTTTATTGGTCTTCAGTAATATTCTAATTTTCTGATATGATGAATTTGAGATTTTCATTTGTTGTCATTTGTAATCATCAAAATTAAACAAAATAAACATCTGAAATATATGAGTTTGTATGTAATGTATGAATATAATATACAAGTTTCACTTTTTAAATGGAATTACTGAAATCAATCTACTTTTTCATGATATTCTAATTTTATGACCAGCACCTGTAAGTCCGCTCTTCCTGCTCTCTGCTAAAAAAAGAGACGTCACCAGAACACAATGCTGCCACGGCCAGAGTTCAGAAAGGGAATGATGTGTTCAGAAAAGCTTTGATCATCGTCTACTTTAAAAGATTACGGTAAAAAGCTGACCCTTCATATAATCCAGTAGATTCTAAAATCCTAAACCTGAAGTAAAAAATTACTCATTCAGCCAAGTCAATTTAAATAGAATTCAAAATAATTATAATATATATATATTTATATATATATAAAATATTTCTTGATCAAAATACTTTGATTTATAAATATTGAATGAATCAACATAATTTTCACTGTGAAAACAGATTCATGTTCATTATGTAACCAACTCAAATCTACCAAATAACTACAAAAGCAAACGGAAATTTATTTATTTATTTAGTTTTAACTTTTATGTTCAAGTTGATTTGGATATCTGGATTTTTTTTTTTCTGGGTGAAAATACAGGGTTAGTTTTTCACTTCTTGCAGCATTTTATATGTGGAGAAAAGTGTCTACTTTATGCTGATCTGCAAAGATATTTGGTTTTTATTTTTCATCACTTTAACAAAGACAGCTTTCTTGACTTGTTGGAGATCTGCCTGTTTTTCCTGTGTAGTCCTGTTTCTCTGACTGGCTGGATGTGCTCTCTTCGTCCTCTGGCATGGGAGCTGCCTTGGAGCTCGTCTGCCTGGCTGTGTGTTTCCTGGACGGGGCCGCCTTTTACAGCTGCTTTTTGTATCTCTGCTTCTGTCTCCTTGAACCCCAGTCGGCCTCGGCAGATGGCCGCTCACACTGAGCCTGGTTCTGCTGGAGGTTTCTTCCTGTTAAAAGGGAGTTTTTCCTCTCCACTGTCCCTACAAGCATTCTGAGTGTGAGGGATCGCCTTTGAGTCAATGAGTCGATGCAATCAACTGGTTTTCCTTAGATAGAAAACTTTGAATCAATTTGACTGAATGATCTGGTTGAACTGTACAGTGCTTTGAGATGACGTGTGTTGTGAATTGGCGCTATAGAAATAAACTGAATTGAATTGACTTTACACTAGTGTCATATTGATAGATTCTCTTACCTGAGTGGTAAATATCAGCAGCTCCTCCAGAGTTATCATTGAACTCTTAGCTGCTGCTCTGATTTTTTTTATCTTCGGTGAACAGACGTGTCTTTAGGTTTGTAGTTTCCTAGTTTGGATGATGGATTGACAACAGCTGACCCAGGGTTCCTGTGGGTCCTTAAAAAGTCTTAAAAGGCATTGAATTCTTTAAAATAAAACTAAGGCCTTTATTGGTATTAAAATGTCTGAAATCAGTCTTTCATAGGTCTTAATTTTTAAAACATCATAAATAGGATAATTTTTAGTATGATTTATTTTTGTAATCTAAATGAAAGGTTAAAATTGACAAAAAAAATTTTTATTATTTAAAAAAAATTATTATTGGTTCCGTCCCGATAGCGGAACCAATAAAAGCGTTGTTGCGGCCGGTACATTTGGGAGATGCACCATTTACTTTTTGTCTGGAAAATATGAGCAAGTGTAAATGTAAAGAAAATTGTCTCCAGCCAAGAGTTTTCTCCATGGCTAAAACCAGAGAACATAAATGAGGCACAGTGTATTTTGTGCAAGAAGCGATTCAAGCTCAGAACGATGGGAATTAAGGCAGGGGAGTCACACATGCGAAGCACGAAACACAGAGCATCAAAATCGAGTTACCGAGAAACAGCCGGTATTTGTCAGTTTTTGTTCGACCCTTGTCTCTGCAACGCCCCCACTTATCACCAAATCAAACATACGAAGAAAACAATACAAAGAAAAATAGCTGCAAAAAAGTCCTAGCACTGGTTATGTTGTGGCTTTAAAACTGATTTGTTTTGTTCCCTGCTAAAACAAAGTTTGTGAATTCAGTTAAATAATTATTAAAATATATCTGTCATTTGTGTGTTTTTAGCTTTCTTCCTGTATGGGAAGTTTTTCAAAATTAGAAACATTAATGCAGTGGTTTATGTTAAAATAAACCTTTGGGTTTAGTTGTTGCAAGCGGGTTTTTCTTGTGTTTCTTGTAAATTTGGTCTTAAATTTTTTTTTTCCAAGTGTCATTAAAAAGTCTTAAAAAGTCTTGAATTTAACTTGCCTCATGCTGTAGGAACCCTTTGACCCATCTGCTGCATCCCTTAGTCTTAGTGATGCTGTTTGCTTCCTAAAGTTCTAAAGAAAAAGGTCCAATACAGCACTACGTTTAGAGGTCAAGATGTATTTAGGATACTGGAATAAAGATTGGGGCAATAGATATTCAGAACCTCCGATCCGTCTCCTTCCATCAAACTACAGTATGATGCACTGATGTTACTCAAACACGGAAAGTTCGTAGCTCTTTCAGATGGCGAGCTGTCTATCTGTTTTTTCCTGCAGCTTCCAGCTCTGCAGGTCAATCATGTTAAAAGCACCTTCCAAACCTCAAACCGCTCCCAGCTTTAAATGGGCCAAGTAGTTCCTGCTACATAATATCCTTTCATATCAGCATAATTATCCTCATTGAATGCCTAAAAATTCACATTCAAGAGCGAAGCTACTATTAGCCACGGCGAGCTGAACTGCTGCACGTTTTTCATAAAGGAAGAAATGGAGGTAATCAGGGAGGTTAAGAAGAAAGAGCGCATCTGAAATGATCGCCTCGATGAATGGAGAGCAGGTAGATAAGATCCAGTTTTGAATCACCACCTGTGTCATGTTTAAAATTTCTTTTATTCTTTGGTGTCTTTTAATGAATATTAAAAAATTTTAATAAGTAATCTTATATAACTCTAAAAGAGCTGGAGATCTGCTTTATTTTTTCCTTTTTGTTGTTTTGAAGACATGCTGGGAAACAACCTTTACTTCTTTCTCTTTGTAGTGACAAAAAGCTTTATGAAAATAGAGCGGAGCTGAAAGCCTCCTGTGACGGAGGATTAAAGAGCTCACCTTCTATAAGGGAGTCGACCTGTCTCCTCAGTTTTTTCCTCCCTACTTTCTCCTGCCAGCCGTCTTGTCATTTTGTTTTTTCTGTTTTAGCAGCTCTTTGTTTTTTTTCCTCTGGTGGGAGTAAATGCATATGAGCAGAAGTGCCAAGCAAATGTTCTGGCAGGTGTTTTTATTAGCTGCGATCGTGCCAATCCTGAATGACACTAAAGAGAGCTGGTGCTGAAAGCCTTTATCTGTGCATCCTTTTCATAGCTCAACTTTATAGGTAAACAGATTTGGTAATAAATGTGACAGAAGCTATTCTTATTAACAACAGTTTTAGTTCTGTAAGTTGATTTGCTGAAGTTTCATTGGATTTTCGGAGGGATAAACATTAAAGGAAAGAGGTTCAGCTTTAAAAGAAACTTTTCCTTAGTCCCAGTTTTAATTTGATCTTTGCTCAGGAGCAGAAGGCAGGTTTGTTTTCTCCAGGTTAAATTTACTTTGATCTCAGTTTGTTCGCATAATCAGAGATGTCAAGAGTAAAAAATACAAATACTTTGTTACTGTACTCAAGTACACTTTTTAGGTATCCATTACTATCCATTATCCATTTACTCCATTACTTGTTTTTCTTCCTACTTCTGACTTCTACTCATCTATACAGGTGTATCTGTACTTTCTATTCCTTACATTTTTAAAACAAACGTTTACTCGATACTCTTGGCTTCAGTTTAATGTTTGTAAATATTTATTTCACATCATGTGCTCCATCCAATGCAGATCATTGGCACCATCCACATCTAGTAAAAACTAGTGTAATTGAATGAGTCGTATAACGCAAGCACTCATTGGTTAGCTAAAGGAAATCATCAAAAGCTTTAAGTAGTTTTTGGAGCACATACTTTTTCAATTTTACTTGAGTAAAGAGGTCAAGTTGATACTTCAACTTTTACCAGAGTGTTTTAAACTGCAGTATCTATACTTCTACTTAAGTAACACTTGTGTACTTTTGAAACCGCTGCTCATAATTCATTGTTGTCTTTGCCGTCCTCACCTGTCAGCCCCCCCCCCCTCTTCTCTGCATTACTTTGTCTGCTCATTTTCCACTTTTTATTCGTTTGTAACTTGTCACTCCCTCCCTGAAGCTTCCTCCTGGTACCGTCTGTACTCTAACCGACTCTTGTCTCACAGACACCTGCAGTTCTGGATGTGGCTTCCAGCCTCAGCTTCACACATCTCTGCTTATATTTCATCAAGCCTGATTGTTTGGCTCTCCTCCCATAACAGTCGGCCTTCTCCTCTCAACACCTGAACCTATGTTACATTTTCAGCTGTCAGAATACAATTATAGCAAGAACAACGGCCCCTTTATTAGAAACAAATCTTCAGTTGTTTTAGCACCATTTGATCCTCCAATGAGGTGGAAACAACTTTTTGCATTTAAACAGAGAGTAAAGGCGACTTGTTGCAGCAGACGGCTTGTTAGTAACACTGGAAAAACAATCTAGAAATAAGAAAAAAAATGTTAAATTAAGTGTTTTACCCTTAATTTGAGTAGGTAAATGAGATAGTTTGCAAAATGGAATGAGTATTTTTACTCTTAAAATGAGATAATTAGATAATATGCACTTGAAATAAGACAATGCTATTATGTTTTCTTATTTTAAATGTAAATTGTCTTGTTCCACTGACAAAGTGTCTCAGTTACCTCCTCAATTCAAGAACAAATTCATTTTTAAGAAAAAATTACTCATCTAGATTTCAGTTTTTTCCAGTGTAAGAACTACAGTTAAAACCGCATCAGTGAAGGTTTCTGTCAACGTATTTAGATGTTGGGACCAGAATGTGGCGTATCGGTGTGATTTTACTTAAAGATTGTTTTAACCCCACAGCTAAGAGAGTGAGAAATGAGCTGTCTGGAGAGGTCTGAGCTACGGCCTTCATTTTAGCTTTTATTCTATGCTCCTGGACTGTCTTTGCACATTCTGACTGGTTGTCATGGTTGCAGGTTATGGGGCGTGGCCTTTTAGAGGACAGGGGCGTTCAAAGCCAAAAACAGTTCGTCCAAAGGAAGGCTGAATAAAGAGATTTTTGCTAAAGGCTGTCTTTCTAATCCGAGAGGAATTTTCCTGCAAAAACATGCTCTGAAGGCTTGATTATTTATTCACAAAAAAATGAAATAGGATGTTTTATTTTTAAATGTAGAATAATATGGGACCTTTAATATTTGTATTGTGTATTAGATTGATGTTAATACACAAATTAAAACAGACTAATTAGATTCCAAAACGCAGAGGAAGACCTTTATGGGTTAAGTGTTATACAGATGTTAATGTTATTACGACTTGTGTGACACTTAACATTTTTAAAGGAAGTTAAAGTGATGACAGCATAAGGAATCCATATAAAAATCAATAGGCCATATCTTCTGTTAAATTCATCAGTGATCCTGGTTTGTGTGTCCTCATAAATGGATATTTACTCCTGAAATCATTGCTGTGTGTAAACCAGTTCAAAGGTGAAGCCTGGTTTTGAAATATGTCCCACAGCAGCAGCCGTATCCAATCAGCCTCCACCCCCCCCCCCACCCCCCCACCCCACCCCACCCCTCCTCCCCTTACAATCATACAGTTTTATGGTATAATGTCCCGCTGAATGTAAGGCTTAACTCACCCTAGACTGACTTTTACTGGTTAAAACTTTACCACAATGTTGATTTTGCTTGTTTTAAATGTGTTTAGAGTAGCTACGCACACACACACGCAGGTAATCCTTTTAGCTTGGATCTATGTGTTTGATTCTGACACTGCATCATGCAGCGTCTGCAGCAGCCCATGAGTTACGGTCTGAAGAGAAAATCTGCTGACAGCAAAGAGGTCGTCTGAGGACGTCGCCTGGCGGACTCTGTCTGTGTGTAAAGATGGTAGCAAATCTCTAAAAGAGGAGAAGCCTTTCTATGACATGTTGTCAGTCGATCAGCCACGTTCAGTCATGTAAAGCAGCTCAGGATTAGTATGCAGGGACCTAATTCACTGTGAGAGGTTCTCATGAAATCAATGGAGCTCAGATGTGCTAATGGCCTGTTAGCATCACCATCTGGGCAATCGATGCCCTTTTAACGACACCGTGTGTGAGAAGGAGAGACTTTTTAGATATTAGTATTTGTTATTGTAAGGTGAGGTGCGGTAGGTGTCAGCTGTCTAATCTGGCTGGATGTCGCCCCTCAGGCGATAACCTCACCTCGTTCCATCATTCCTTACAGCTGCTCCTCGCCGTGCAGGAAAAGGCAAACCTGCTTTGAGCTTTGGATAAAAACTTTGTCACAAAAGAATAGAAACAGCAGCCTGACATCCGAAGGCCGCCGCGCTGCGAGAGGAAAAATGTCAGATATTGAATGTCACTGCTGTCGAGGAGATGGAATCTAAACTGGAATATTAAAGCTTGTCGTGTTAAATAACCCGTTACAGTATCAGAAATGGAAATTAAACCCGCTCTGAAAACATTAGAGTAATAAAAATACACACACACACACACACAAACACACACACACTGGATAAAAGTTTTCAATGAAGTATTTTAACTGTTTTGGGTTTTTTATTGTTGTTGTGGGTGAAACTTTGTCATTTCAAATAGTTTTTCACATCTTAACTGAAAATACAGACTTTTCTATTTTGTTTAATAAGGAAAATAAAAGTTTTATGGTGAACTCAGGCAAGTTTTGTTGTTTTTAAACAAAAACTAGAACTTTCAGTTCAACTACAGACAAAATAATTCAACGTAATCCTGTCACTGTAAACATTATAATTATTAAAGACAATTCATACTTACTGGAGCAGTTAAATGCAGGTACCCTCAGCACCGTTCATGAATGTTATTTAATAAGGATGATGCAGTAAAGCTTGATGGATTTATTTAAAAGAAGTACAGAAATATAGAATATAATATTAAAATGTAAATATTGCAGAAACTTAACCTAGTTATGTCAACTGGTTCCACTAAACTGGGTGTTTATTAAATCTCATTAATAAAATCCTGTAAAGTTAATGCAGCTGAATAATATTAATTAAACAGAACCAATGAATCTGATGAGTAATAATATGAAGTTTAGTGGAAGGAGCGACAGCACCACAGAAAAGATGTGTAAAATAAACAGGCTGAACAATCAACAGAATAGGCTGTGAAAATGATCCGATGAGTCCAAGTGAGGATCTCAAAATGTGAAAACAAGCTGTCTATATTAGGCATGGAGGTGGCAGCATTATGCTGAGGTTCTGTTTCTGTTGTTTTAAATAGTGACTAACCCAAACCATTCTCTGCTAAGTAATTCTTTCTCTTTAGCTCTAATAAACTGAGCCCAGGGTCCAGCTGAGTGATCAAACATGCATCAAGTCCGGTTTTGGACATTTAAACCTGCCATGTTTGGCACATGACATGTTTAGCGCTGTCGCCATCTGCTGGCAGGATTTACTCATGCATCAACCTACCAACTCCTGCTATTGTGAACAACAAACCTTGGTGTTATAATCTTAGCACCACTCACCTCTTTTCCCTCTTGGCATTTAATCATTTTTAAGTCTTAATCATTGGGCGCCTGAGCAGCGTCATACCTCTACTCTCCTGGTGTCGTTATGATAAATATACAAAATGCTTCAGTTTATAAAGAAATTTAGCAAAAAGAGTGTAATCATCAGAAAGTCTTTTATTTGGACACAATCTTGGCCGTTATAAGCGATTCTGAGTCTGAAATCATGGATTAATTTTAGGACCTGAACCAGAACCTTCTCCTGCATTGCTAATAAACAATTCGCCAAATGACAGCAGATCTTAATGCAAAGATTTGAGTCCCTGTGTATGATTTAGATCCTATATAAAGATCAGCTTCTGCTTCCGGTTGCAGAATTTAGCATCTTCCCTTATTTTCATGTTAATCCTACTGGAAAATATTATTCTACAGATCAGAATGTTTTTTTAAAACCGTAAACAATGCTGATGTTTATATATTTTAGTGGGAAGCTTGCTGCCAAAAAAAAGCCCAAATCAGGTTCCATGATGATCTCAGTCATCTGGTCATCTCGTTTTCCACCTAAATATTTTTAATCTAAATGTAATGATGTAGCTGATCGTTTTCTCTCATTAGAAGAGAAAATAAGGGTGTTTTTTTTCTCATGATGAAGCAGTTTTGTGTTCGGGAAGAAATGGCCACTAATGTAGCAGATAAAGTGTGAATGCTGCAGTTTGCTGTCATGGTTTTGTGGAGCAGCTGCCTCCTGAATGTCTCCCCAGGACCTGCTCTAATCTGTCTCAAGCAAAGAAATTAATTACAGCCTGCTTTTATAAGCTTATTAAAATGTGTTCTCCTCCTCCAATCTTTGCTTTGCTCCTTTCTGTTCTCTCTGATCCGTCCTTCTTTTCTTTGGACGTTTCTGTTCTCTTTGTTTCTTTTACACTTTTGACGTCCAATCTGTCCTCTCCCCCTTTGCTCTCTCTTTCTGCTTCTTGCTCTCATACAACCTTCACATTTCTACCCTTTCCTCTCTTCATTCTGTCTCCTGCAGGCCATTGATAAGTACTGCCGGGTGAGTGGCGGTTTCTCTGGAGTGAAGGATGTCTACTCGTCCAACCCGACCTACGACGATGTGCAGCAAAGCTTCTTCCTCGCCGAGACGCTAAAGTAAGAACCATTATAGTGATTCACTGCTTGTAGAGCGGCATGGAGAATGCTGACCATCCAAAACCAAAACCTATTTGACATGGGATATACTGGACAGTGTTTAGAAGTCCAACGGAAGCAGTTTTTGACCTGTAGCCACTTGGACCTGTGTAGCAGCGTCTCCTAGTCTGCTTGGTGCAGAGGGAACCAGTGTTGTTTTCCCTCCATCACTGTGGGGATGAGGAGAAGCAGCTCAGGGAGTCTGTGGGTCGTGGCTCTCTGCTGCCCCCTGCTGGCCACTCTACGTCATTGATCTAGGCTCTCGGCTTTATTTATTACCATATTTAATTCATTGTTTTTCCAGGCTTCCTGTCTGGAATCAAAGTTCAGTGTTTTCCAAGCCAAACATTTGGACAAATATTAACTGATGTTTTTTTTTTTTTTTTTCTGACTTCATCGACTGTAAAACAGTCTAAAAGTCGCATCCTTCATTTTCACCTTCTAATTTTTACATCCTTCCTTCCTTGTTCCTTCTAACTATAGATCTTTCTTTCTTTTTATTCTTTCTGTCCTTTCTTGTTGCCTTCCTCCTTTCTTCCTGCTTTGCTGCCTTGTTTCCTTCCCTCTTACCTTCGAAGCTTCTTTCTTCTCTCTTTATACCCTTGCTTTGATTTATCCTCCATCCTTTCCTCATTTATTCCCTTCCCCTGTTCCCTCCTTCTTTCCCTCCTTCCTGTGTCCTCCCTCTCTTCCTTTGTCCTTTCCTTCTTTGTTTCCTTCCTTTCTGTCTGTTTTTTCCAAGTTCTGTAAGACAATTGTAGAAATGAGCCTCTGAAGTCCAACTCTCTATTTAAACCTAAAGCTTTGCTAAAAAGTCGTAAGAGATGCGTCTCTCTTTACCCGTGTGGTTAAAACAGCACAGCTGTTCTACGATGAAGATAATTAGAGTAAACTGACATTTCCTGGCTGCTGTTCAGAGCTGGGCTCTTGACTAAGATTGAAATAAACAGCAGAGTCTGTTTGGTGTGTGAGCTCTGAAATGTCAGCTGCCACACTGCTTTGAAACTCCCTGAGAAGGTGACATTTCAGTCCTTATGAGTCCTTTTTTTGTTTCATCTCTTCTCCATGTCCTCCCAGCTCGCCGCCTCAATGGTCGAGCTCTGATTGGCTGCTGGTCTCCTCTGACCAGCAACATTTTAGAACCGCTGCAATTTCAGCAACATCATTTTCCCCAAACTTTCTCTTTTGTTCATTTTTCTCATTTAGAAGTTATTCCATTTTCTTTTGTGCTCTTTTAAGATATGAGGAGTTAGTTTGCAAGTTTGCAATGTTAATAACTAGACTGAAAGGGATAAAAATGTAATCGCAGGTAAAAAGTTAAAGAAATTGGATTTTGGTTTCATTGTGTTGGATTATATCAACAGGATGGAAAAGTAAATGATATGATTTCACATTATGAGTTATCCTACCTTTGATATAAGGTTTTATTTATCTAAAAAACATGATTAGGAAGCAAATTAAAGCTGTAATGATTTTTTTATGTCCGTCTGCTTGTGAAGTTGATCCATGTTTGTTACGTCTGAAGATGCAGTGAATTCTGTTTACATCCATTCTGAGTCTGAGGAGATGTTTTTATAAAGTGTAGCTCTCCAGGTGCCTCTTTCCATCTGTCATGCATGGAGGTGGAGGGGTGGTGATGTGGGATCCTATCTTATTTCAGAACATTCTATTTTACCAGGAGGATATTGTTATCATAGGGGTGTCCTCTGTCTTTTGTCCCCCACAGGTACCTGTACCTGCTGTTCTCCAGTGAAGACCTGATGCCCTTTGAGAGCTGGGTGTTTAACACCGAGGCTCACCCTCTCCCCGTCCTCCACCTGGGCAACATCACCCTCCCCGGCAGCGAGTCCGCCCAGCGATAGACCCACTGGCTCGCCTCCACCAGGGAGCGCCACCTTTCTGCTCGCCTGACCGATCGCCCTAAAACTCCCCCACCCACCGCCGGACAAACTTCCACAGGAACTCTTTAATCTGCGCCTGAACTGCAGACATGAGCCAGAGGAGACGGAGAGGCCGCTGCCCAGAGGAAAGGACTCACCCTCTGGACCTCCCCCTCTTCTTCTTCTTCTTCTGTGTCCCTATCTTTATATCTCACTATAGTTCTGTGTCTTCATTGCTTAAACCAGGCAGACGGTGGGTGCGCTGCTCGGCCTCTGAGAGATTCACTCCAAACGAGAGGCTTGGTTCTTTATCTCCTTCATTTGACCAAACGTTCTCCTTCAGACTCTAAGCTGAGGCCCTAAAGAGTCCAAACTATTCTCACTCTGTTTTGTTTTTTTTCACGTAAACACTCTAGTGGACTTTTACAGGGTCTGTTAATAAGATGTTTTTGTTGTCGTTTTGGACAAAATATTAATGGAGACACAGGGTCGTATCAAAGCCCTTCGCTTCTCCCTGACCGAGCCCACTTCCTGTTTGGTCTTCATCGGATGGACCCGGACCTGGAACTCATCCGATCTTCACAGGCAGGAGGTGTTGGCGGTGACCGCCTGATCTAAGGCTTTTTGCTTTTCTTTGTAATGAGCGGCTATATCAGAGAAGGCCTCCACACACCAGTCCCACCCAGAAACCGTTCTGCTGCTGCTCGACTGGATGCTGCTTCTCCCTCCGTTTCCAGAACACGCCGTACATTTCCTACATCCTCAGCATTATTTTGAGGTCGCTCATGATGAGACCACGCTTTGGTAAACGTGTTTGTTTTGGTGGCTCTGCTGTAAATCATCTGTTTGCACTTAGAAAGGAAAATAAAGTGGTGTAGCACTGAAATAGGTGAATAAATGATGAATCCTCAGTGCAGAGCTCTCATGTACCGTTCTCTGTTTCCTCCAGCGGCTAGTTAAAGGCCTCCATCTTTAACCTCATTTTAAGCTCTTCAAAGCCTTTAATGAAGAAAATTACTCAACCTTCATATTTTCTGCCTCTAGCAGATGCTTAACTCCATTCAAACGTTCAGTTATAGGTGACGCTGCCAGAATAATTGAAGTATTTTTCCTCTAATGGTAAAATCTTATATTTGTTTTGTGTTTGAAATGTTTCCTTTTCTATGGAGTGAACAGAAATATGCTGAGTGTTATGGAAAGAACAGCGGTGATTCCTGGTTAAAATGTGGAGCATTCAGTGCCGATTGATCAGCTGAGTAAAGGAGAATAAAGAGCCTTTGGTTGGTGATCTAACAGACCAGCACCGCACTCAGGAGGTTTAAAGTCTTAAGCTAATCATATTTAAACGTCAAATCATTCTGGCTTAAACATGTATATAAATGTACTCTTTATCAGACCATATTGTCCTAATTTAGAAAATTTCTATTTTTAAAAAAATCCTGTCTTAAAATGTGTTTTTTTCGTTATCTTCTGCAGGCCAGTTAGTTATACGTCAGCTTGTTCACCTAAATTCAGCCAATCATATATCAACGATCATCTGTCAATCAAATTTCTTTGGTCATAGCATCTTGATTCATATGTTGCAGCTAATATACGCAACGGTTGAAATAAGAAAGAAGAAGAATATCCTTTCCCATTGAGTTCCGTCCCAGTGTTCACGGGGATGGACGTCTGTGTCTTCGGCAGGCGTAGAGCTAACAGAACTGGCAGCGTTGCGAGGCAAGGGCTCAAACATGTACGGCTGGAAGCCTTCTACACCAAACCAAGCTTCTGCAGCCCTGGTGTCCTCTTTCACAACAATTTTGTCCCTGCTTTAAATAAAAAATGGATGACAGAGGAGACTGATCCACGACCTCTGACACTAAACTCTCCTCCTCTTGCATGTTTCCGCTGTCCATAGCGTTCCTTGACAGTGTCGTTGCTAATTCACCAATTTAGCGCTACTTGGTCCGGATATAATTTCCTATTGGGAACCTACTAGCACTAAGTTGCTAACTGGTTAGCAAGATGCTTCTGAGACACTGGCCACAATCAAACAGGCTTGCAAACCTTCCGCCACAACAATCCCGCCCCCGTGATAAATGACCAATCACATTCACTTTCAGAAATGCAACGGTTGGAACAGCTGTTTCCCGACGACTTTAAGTCTTAATTATATCTTTACTTTTTCTAAAGTATAACATTCTAACCTTCTGGAACAGCGGTTTCCCTATGACTTTAAAAGCACTTGGTGCTGAGGCCCAGCCTGACTGGCTGAATACCACAATGATGGGAAAATATAAAAAACAAAATAATAAGTAGACTTTTGCTAGATTTTGGGTTTAAAAGATGGTTTTTACTCCAGTAGATGCAGGTTTAACTGGATTATTAGGTCCCTGTCAGCCATGTTGGCCTAGTAAGACCAACCGTCTGGAAGGTCACGTCATGTCAGTTGGAAGGGAAGCCTGAATACCAATTCACAGGCTGTGTGCGAATATGAGCCCTAATCACTATATAGGATACTATATAGTGGTTACGCCATTTTAAATGAGTGTCCTAATGTCTAGCAGATGAAAAAAGTGGTAAACTCAAAAGTTCACACAATGCAGCTTGCAAAGTGTAGATCATCCATGGTTACTAGATGAGCAGAAATATCCCATTATGCTTTGCCAGGAGAGCTCTCCTGGCAAAGCATAATGGGATTTGTTGTCACAGCGACCCGCTATCACCTACGGCTGTTGCTACCCGACAGCAGCGACAAAAAACAAAGATGGCGGGGGAGCTGGAGTCATGTGACCAATGGGGAGCAAGAAGCAGTGATCTGTCCAACCGGTCAGTTAACTGAGTTCAGTATAAAGTAGTGTTGCACCCATACCGATACCAGTATCAGGCGGGGCCCCGATCCAGCACTAAAATGGTGGTATCGGTATCGGTGAGTACCAACAAATAGGGCACTGATACCATTTTGAGAGCCAAAAGTTTATTCAACTATTGTCACCCACTCCTGGTAGGCAATAAAAAGTTCTACTGGATTCACTTTGTTTTAGTCTTTTTCCTGCTTCACAAAGGTAGGCAGCAGATTGACAAAGCCATGATGGCAATTATTTTACATCCAAGTAGTTTGCAGTTCTTCATAAACACACATCAATTTCAAATAGATGGTATCGGTATCGGCCAATGATGCCAGGTATGGTGTATCGGTATGGGGGCCAACACTGGTATAAAGTCCCTGCTCCATTTAGGAGTTAGGGCGGAAGAGCGGAAACCGCCACAATCTGTCGTTCATTTAGCTCAGACACTGAGGGTAAAAATAAAACATTGTTTCAGGACCATGGAGGGCATCACTGTAGATTTATTGATTTAAAATTTGCATCGATTAAAAATAAGATTCCTAATTTGACAGAAAGTGTTTGATAAGAGGATGATCTTTGAGATCATTAGGATGTTTGTTTCCTGTTCACATATTTCCTCTAATTTGTTTCTGTTCCAATCAGTAGTAACACTGTATCCTGGAGAGTTGTCAGGTTTTCCAGCTCTGTTTGCCTCTTTAACTATCCTGCCTTTTCTCTGTGAGCTCAGCAGCTCCACATGTTAGCGCTGCCTGCCGTCCGCCATCCTGACAGCGTTTTACTGCTGATCCTAGTCTGTTAAAAGCTTTAACTCTCAAACTCGTTTGTTTTTCATAAATTCTTTCTCAAGGCTTCAGACGTTTAATGTGACCCGCGCCTGAACCCCACTCGTCAAAGCTTGAAGTGAAAAGGGACAAAAAAAGATTCTGATTTCCAGCCAGTTGATGTAGACCGATATGAAGGTGGGGATAAACTGAAGGTTCACCACAAAAAACATAAAAAGAAGAAAATGAAGGATTTTGGAGGGAGAGTGACCACAGAGGGAAGCAGGCGAGCCAAGAGTCTATTAATAACAGAAAGAGGGAAACACTCCCATCTGTGTCAAACAGCCTTTTTATGTAACATTCTTTGATGGAGTTTCTGTTCTTCCCTTTTTTCCATTTAATCTGAATATTTAAAGAAATATTTACATCTTAAAGAACATTCTGTACCATTTTTCTCATGCAAAGGAGGACGTATATGAGCAGAGCTGGATGAGGCTCATGTTCAGCGCAGTCAAACATTATCCCTGCAGCTGGGAGCAGTGATGAAGCAATACTGGGATTTTCTTTCTCTCTTTCATAACGTCAAAGTCGGTCATCTGACCTTTACAGCTGCACCAGTACAGACGCCCCCAACACCAAACCTCAGATGTGGTTTTAGTCCCTGCATCGCTGATAACATCTGCAGCCGTCCTCCTCAATCATGACGCTGCAACTGTGTCGTCTGGTTTTTACTGTTGGTTCTCTGCTGACCTTTCAGACACGTTTAAATGGTGAACAGGAGGAATCTTCCTGGGTTGCTGCTGGTGTTCATCTTTGACCATGACCCTGTTTTTTCAAGGTTTAAACAAACTTTAAAGTGGGTTTGTATTTTCCTGGTGTGTATTCATCAGATGGCAGGAAACTGAAAGACTCAATCCTGACATTTTTTTTTGCAGAACAGCTGAGAGTCTGCATAACAGCAAAAAAAACACGTTTGTTAAAGCACAGACTCCCCTCAGCATGACGCTGCTGCCGCCATATTCACTACAATGAGGGCAGTGTGCTGTGGTTTTCTACCAAAAAGCAAACGTTTGGTCCCGTTTGATGTGTTCTCTGGATGTTTGCTGTGGTTCTTTACGCGTCTGTCCGCTTAGAACCGTTCAGCGCTTTCCTTTCCCCTATTAGGCGCCACCAGGTCTTTAATTTATGAAGAGACAAGTGTCCCGGCACGTTCTGGGTTTTCCTGCAGCTCCAGGTTAAAGATGATCATCATTATCCTCCAGAACATGTTAGCCCAGTTTGAAATAATCAGGAATGGATGTTTTCACCAAACTAGACGGAGCACAGAGATGATTTCTTTTGTAAACAAAGTGGCTTCATGACGCAACATGAAGCTGAGGATTTCCTCTGAAATTTAGTTGAAACTTTTAACCCCCTCAGCACACACACACACATTCCTCTCCACCTCCTCCATCCGTCCCAAAGCCTTGTTTTCTTGTTCGCTCATGAAAATATTATGAAAAATTAATTGATTATATTCTGCCATTATTCAGTTCATTAATGCAGTACAGACTCGGCCCCCCCTTGCACCCCCCACCCCCGAATCCCCCCCGACGGCCATCAATTGGCTCCAGTGGTGTTTTGGAAAACCCATTGTTCTGTATTTGTATTTCTACTGAGCTACAAAGTTAAGATTCAAGTATCTGTAAATATGTTTAAAATGGAAACATCCAATAAAGATGTTATGAAAAGTGTTTCCATGGTGTCCGTATTTCAGCTCGTCTGGCAGTGAAGCAGCTTGAAGCAGAATTGAAGCCTCTTCTAACCGTTTCTAACCGGTCCAGCTGATTATTGGCTCATGCTTGGGAACAAGGTGGGCTAAAGGGAGCGGCCAGGAGACTATGGAGTTAGTTTTGGTCCATTATTGTTGCAATATTTTCAAAATGGAAATTAAAAGAGAAAAGCAAACAAGAAATTAACCCTTGAAAAGCTTTTTTATAAAAAAAAAGAAGAAGGTTTAGAGATAAACTTGAGCTTTTTTTTTTCAAATTATATTTTTCAAAATATTATTTTTTTTGTATTTTATTTACATTGTTAGAGATGCATCTTTCAAATTGGTTCAGTTTTTATTTTATTATAAAAATCAGCTTTTTGATCTTATTTTAAATACTTTTCACAGATTTTTTTTCACATTATGTAATATTGCTTTCTCTATAAATAAAATTTCACAGGTCACATTAAACATAATTTTTAAAGTAAGTTATAGAACTAAGTCTGTGGAAAATAGCTAATTGCAAAGAATAAAATCAAAAATATAAAATAATTAAAACTTAAAATTTTGAAACAAACTTTGATAAAATACAATTTCATATAAGAAAAGTTATGAAAACAAACATTCATTTATAAAATATTTTTGATTAGCAAGTTTTTTTTTAAAGCTCATTTCTCGTATGCATTTTATTTTTACACAACAGGTTATTGCTTTCCAACGGTAATAGAACAAGATTGACTCCATAACAGTAAAAGAAACCATCAGAAACCCGCATTTAGGAAGCATCACATTGATAACACGCTTTGCAAAGATGCATAAAAATTATCAGGTTATTGTTAAGTCTGCTTATTGCCTTCTTAAAGCCTAAAAATTTACTTTTACATAAAAAAAAATCAGAAATGTTTAACTTAAAAAGGGTTTAACAATTTTAATGGTTTCTAAACCAGTTTGTAGAGAATAAATGAGAACAGCTCTTCAGAGATGAACCAACATTCCACTGAGATGGATACTGGTTTGTAAAGATGTCGTTTTTAATGGTTTTGTTTGGAGCTTTTCAAGGCACTGAATGGTCTTTGCCTAAACACATCTCAGAACTGCTGGTCAGAAATGAACCGTAGCAGCACTCCGCCTTTATGCTACGTACATCTAGAACAGGCTTCTCGATTAGCTGGGATGTGCAGAGAAAGTAATTACTGCAGCTTTATATTAATGTGGTTTATCATGGCTTCTAAAAATGTGCACACTTGGACAACATTGTTGCTAACCCTTGTTCAATGACATTAAACAAAAACACATGGGCACAGAAATGATTGGAAGCTGATTAGAACCTGGCAAAAGTAACCATGAAAAAAATGTTTTGGAAATGAACAAATGAAATCATTGCTTTTCAACCGTGCAAAAAAAGGATTTTAAAAAACCAAGTCATGGAATAGGCCTGGCCAAAATGATGGCAACCATAGCTTCATATTTTGTTGCAAAGATTTTTGAGGCAATTGCAGCAATTTAATCAATTTCTAATCTGCTGAGATTACTGTTTCATTCACTTCCTCTGGTCCATGTTGAGTGTGGTAGACGTGTCCATTAGCTCACATTTGTTTTTAGGGGTCCCACCAATTTTTCACAGGCCTATTTAATTAGATTATGTTTCTTTCATTCTTTTGAGGTATGGTTGAAAAGCAATGTCTGACTTTACAGAATTCCTATTTATATTTGACCAGATTTAAGTTATTTTTTGTGACCATTGTGGGTTTTTCTTTCAATAAACGAAGGGAACCATTAATTATGTCTGTTTTAATGTAATGCCATAAGTTCTATTTTTGTTTTTAAATAAATTTATATAATAACTACTAATACTTATTTTTATTTTCCTGTCAAGCACTTTGAAATGATATCTTAACAAAACTGACAAGAAGTTTCATTTAACTCCAAAAATATCTTTAATATCATTCAATCTTATGTTCGGTATCTTGGTGTTCCCTGTGGGCTCCAGGCAGGAAATCAAAGCTGAGTTGAGAGTTTAACTGATCAGAGTACTGTATATGTAGCTGTGTCAATTTCATTTAATGTTAGAAGGAACTGGTTTTAGGAAGTGTGGATGCCCTCACTGTTAGGAGAACTGGAATTTAACTCCCTGCAGGACTGAGCGGATACAGCTGGGGTTCTGGCTTATCGCCTCCCTGCTGAGTTCAGCTGCATGTCATTTCTCACAAGGTAAATTTCCTCAGAAAAGTCTCCTCTGCTCGGTTATAAAGCAACCGAAGGGAGAGATTTTGAAAAACAGGCCATTTAGGGACCAATGAAGAAATCCGTCATTGCATTGTTGATTCTGAGCAGCTGTTAGCCCTTCAGGCGCCATCATACTAGTTAAATCCCAGTCAGGTCTTCCAGAGAGAAATACAAAAATAAAAGTCATAAAAGTGTAAAAAAATAAAAAATGTGTGAAGTTCTCTATTACACAAACATATAAAACATACAAAAATTATTAGTAGCTTCTTTGTCCAAAAGCCTGTTACTGCCTTCATATTAGGCAAAAAAAAGACATGATTATAGATGTAAAGCTTAAACAAAACAAAACAATTTCGAACTCAACTTCTGTCTCCTTGAACCCCAGTCAGCCTCAGCAGATGGCCGCTGAGCCTGGTTCTGCAGGCGGTTTCTTCCTGTTAATAGGAAGTTTTTCCTCTCCACTGTCGCTACAAGCATGCTTAGTGTGAGGGATTGCACTTGCGTCAATGAGTCGATGCAATCAACTGGTTTTTCTTAGATAGAAAACTTTGAATCAATTTGACTGGATGATCTTCTGGCGAATTATAAAGTGCCTTGAGATGACATGTGTGGTGAATTGGCGCTATAGAAATTGCTGAATTGAATTGAACCATGGCAGGTGATGGTTTCAGTAATCTAGCTATTTGAGCTGGCAACAATTTGGCAATGTGAAATGCATCCCTATGTATGTGACACATTACAAGTAATCCCGACAAATTCCCCATACTTTAACAAAGATAATAGATTGCCTTTTTTAAATAAATATATAGCTGTGTAAAACCTCACAAGATCTTGCTGTTGCCAGCTAGCAACTGTGGGTTTAAAACTTATATAAAAGTAAGGCAATACAATGGATGTTTGCCTGTAAATATATTTTAGTTTTAATACCCATGTGGTTGTATTTTGAATCAACAGCAGTATGGTCTAACGAAATACCAGGATATTTGATAGAATCTATTTTTTTTCTTACACCACCTGTCTTTGCCAAATTAATTCCTTACTGAGACAATTTGCTACCAAGCAAAACTGTTACTTGAAGCCAATGTTTTTTGTTTTTTAAGTCAGGAAAAGAATATTGAAAAAAGTATTGAAAATTAAAGGAAAAGTCCGGTCAGCAAGGAATAATTAATGGATTATTAATACCTAAAACTAATACATTTGCGGTATTTTAATAAATTTTGCGTTAATAAGTGAAAAAAACTAAAGCCATGACTGAGGATGAAGAGAGCACATCCAGCCAGTCACGGTCAGAGAAACAGGACTACAATGGGAAATGGGCCGATCTCCAACATCTATAAACAAGGGTGTTGATGGCAGCAGCACAGCTGATATTTCTCTCCAGGATGGAGTCACAGGCAAACAGGAACAGACGAGGCAAAGTTACTCTGAGGAAAAGCAGAGAGAGCAGAACGTTAGAGATTGAATTAACAGATTCTGCAGAGTGAGAGAATAGAGATAGAATGAAGCAGAATGATGAAATGGGGGTCCCTATGTCCTCCAGCAGTCTAAGCCTATAGCAGCATAACTATAGAGATAGCTCAGGGTAACCTGAGCCACTCTAACTATAAACTTTATCAAAAAGGAAGGTTTCAAGCCTTAAAATCAGACAGGCTGTCTGCCTCATGGACTAAAACTGGTAGTTGGTTCCAGAAGAGAGGAGCCTGATAACTAAAAGATCTGCCTCCCATTCTATTTTTAAAAATTCTAGGAACCACTAGTAAACCTACAGATAGAGAGCGAAGTGCTCTGTTAGGAACATAAGGAACAATCAGATCTCTGATATAAGATGGAGTTTGGCCATTTAAGGCTTTATATGTGAGAAGGAGGATTTTAAATTCTATTCTGGATTTAACAGGAAGCCAATGAAGAGAAGCCAGGATAGGAGAGATATGATCTTTAATTTTCATCAGAACTCTGGCTGCAGCATTTTGGATCAGCTGAAGGCTTTTAACTACAGTTTGTGGACTTCCTGATAGTAAAGAATTAAACTATGAGCCAAGAGCAGGTGGAATGGACGGTTCAACAGAGCTATGGCTCTAGGTGAGTTTGGCAACTGTATTAAAAAGAAATCTAGGATTATTTTTATTCTCCTTTATTAATAAGGAGAAATATGCTGCTCTTGCTTTACAAAAGGTCCTCCTCTACAGCAGCAAACCACTTCTCCAGATTAGGTAGGACTCCCACAGGCCTGTGGAGTGATATTTTCTCTCCAGTTTCCTAGCATTTTGCTTCAAAGTGCGCAGCTCTGCATTAAACCAAGGAGCCAGCTTTCTATTTTTAACGGTTTTCATTTTCAAAGGAGCTGCGTTGTCTAAGGCAGTACGCAGCGAACTAGCAACCCCATCAACAAAATCATCAAACTAAATAAATAAATAATAATAAATAATTAACTAAGCTTTTGTACTCTGCAGCACAGCTCAGTGACACAGAGGAGAGAGAAAGTGAAGCAGATTCTTAAAAATTTATAACTGCACTATCTGATAATGATCTGCTACAATTTAACCTTCGTTTGGGGGAGGAGAACTCTGATAAAGTAATCCTGAAAGTAATTGGAAAGTAGTCAGAGAGGACAGGGTTGTGTGGAAATACTGTTATTTCTTTACATTCTATGCCGTATGTCAGCACAAGATCCAAAGTATGAAGATGAGAATGCGTGGGACTATTCACATTTTGAATAAAGCCAATAGTGCCTAAGATAGCATTAAAGGTGTCTGCATGGATGTTAAAATCTCACACTATGATGACCCTGTCAGTATTTAATACCAAATCAGAGAGCAGCTCTGAAAACTCATCTAAAAATTCAGAGTAAGGACCTGGTGGACGATACAAAGTTACAAAATGAAGAGGTTTTGTTGCTTTGCAATTTGGATGAGGGAAATTAAGGGTTAAATGTTCAAAAGAGTTGTAAGTGTTAACTGTCTTGGGAGTAATCAGTAAGTCAGACTGAAAGATTGTTGCTACTCCTCCTCCTCCCCCAAAACTTCTGGGTATGTGAAAATTTAAATAACTAGAAAAAGTTGCCTCACTTATGCTCACTTAGTCCTCTTGCTGCAGCCAGGTTTCTGTAAGGCAAAACAAGTCAATGTGATTATCAAAAATCAAGTCATTAACTAGCAGACTTTAAGAGGAAAGAGATCTTATGTTAAACAGACCAAATTTAATCGTTTTAACTTTTTCCACATTTGAAGTTATTTCAATTTTAATTAGATTATCATGATTTACTCCTTTGGGAATCTTTGGCTGACATTGTTTTGGCAAACTTGCACACCGAAGCAACACTAATTTTAGTGACCTCCGATGGGCGTAACCGGGTGTCATTACCGCAAGCGTGAATAACAATCTCACTGTATTTAACCTTATCTTTAGCCAGTAGTTTCAGGTAGGATTTGATGTCGCCCCCCGCAAATATTTGACTATGGTCCCTGGTGTCTCTAATTCCACGTTTCTGACTATGGAGCTGCCAATCACCAGAGTGGGCTTCTCAGTGGGTGTGTCACTGAGTGGGGAAAACCGGTTAGAAATGTGAACGGGTTGGTGGTGACCAGTGGGCAGAGATCCACGACTACGCTTTCTGCGTACAGTTACCCAATAGCCTGGCTGCTCAGGCACTTTTGGAGGACAGCTACGTGGGGGGCCTACTTTAACTCCTGGATGTTCAACAGCCTGAAGCCTGGATTCTAACTCTGACACCCTCGCCTCCAAAGCTACAAAAATACTACACTTATTACACATCCCATTATCACAAAAGGAGGCAGAGGAATAACTGAACATCTGACACAGAGAGCAGGAGAGAGGAGAGGAAGAAGGAAGGGTTGGAAAAGAGTCAAGGGAGGGAGAGAAAGAAGCCATGGCAATGCTAAGCTAGCGCTAGCCTAGGCTAGCTACTCCTTACTATTAGCAATAAAACCGTGTGAAACTGAAAAGTGCTCAGTAGAAAAGTGCAGCAGAAGACGCTATGTTTTAAAGTAGTTCTGGTCAGTTACAGTTACTTAAATACAGATATATCACAGAAAAAATAACTTAACTTTAGGTGGAGATTGTCTGGACAGCAACAACACTCTGTAATCCAAACAGGAAGTGATTACGATACAATAAGGTTTATTGCATTGAACAAACACCAGATACAGCACTGGGACTTGATCGACAGCCAATACCGCACCGTGACATCACACACCAGTAGGTGGCAGTAGTGTTTTAAACAAACATGGATGCCTCCAGCAAAGCACACTTCAAATTTAGATTACTCTTAATTAAAAACACTTATCATTTATTAACCAGTATGTAATAATTTCATACTTTAAGTACTTTTAGAAGTTTGAATTAACAGTTTAACTTAAAATAATGAAACTCTTAAAGTTTTAGTTCTGTGATTTAAAAGAGCATTTTATTTTAATGGTGTGCAGTATATTGCAGTTGATTTTGAAAACAATTTTTTGCTAAAAATGTTGGTCAAAAGGGAGTGCGGGAAACTTCTGGCAAAATTCCGTTTAAACAGTAAATTCAGAGACATCCGGGTCGAGGCAACCATAAAGCAGGCTTTAATTGGAGGCAACTGGACTTCTGCTCAATATTTCTGGAGACGTTTCTATTCAGGAGTCTTCTATCAAATTTGTCATTGGAGCACTGATGTTTTTGAGCAGCAAGGAGCTCCATCTCCCTAAGCACATTCCTAGTCACATACAAATTGCAGTCACCTGTCGTTCTCATGGGTTGTTGTGTATGGGTTTTGTGTTTGGCCATTTGAATCATGATGACTGTGCTTCTGCAATTTCCTAGAAATGAGTTCCAGGACTAAATTGTAGATGTAGTGAAGAAACCTATCTTTTTAGAAGCCATCACTGAAGGGCTTTGTTTTATTGCCAGACAGGAAACTGTTAAGAAAAAATTTTTAATAATGTATTTGTACTTATTTCTCCTATATGTAATATCGCTCCATATAAAATTATTATCGAACACAGCCCGATTTTTCTTGGTAAATGTATTTTTAGAAGTGCAATTGGCATGACATTTTCACCAGATGTCGGTAACAATCCATACAATCCACATACACAAAGAAATCAAACCATAGAGGTCCTGAAATTAAGTTATGGGTAATAAATTGAAATGTCAAAGGGGAAATAATCGAACATGTGAGGAAAGAGAGGTGCAAAAAGACACGGAAAGACAAGAACCAGCTGAAAGCAATCCTGCCTCTTGTGAGAGCAAATTAAAATCAGTTGGTTCAGTCCCAGTCCTTATAAACAGGTGTATCTGATATTGCACAAGAAACATCTAATGATGGGTAAAAGTGAAGAGCTTTCTCAAGACCTTTGCAAGCTTATTCTTGCATATCATAATGATGGCAGAAGGATTTCTAAACCTCTGAATGTTCTAGTGAGCACTGTTGGAGCAATAATCCAGAAGTGGAAAGAATATAATTTCACTTTAAACTGAGCATGACCAGGTGCTACTTGCAAGATTTCTGACAGAGGAGTGAAGAGAATTATCAGAGTTGTCCAAGAGCCAAATACCACTTGGGGAGAACTTTAGAAAGACCTGGAATTAGGAGATACAGTTGTTTCAAAGAAAACAATTAGTAACCTCCACGGCCTGTATGAACAAGAAAAAGCATGTTGGAGCTCGTTTAAAGTTTGCTGCACAACATTTAGAGAAGCCTGTGAAATACTGGAGGAGAAATAGTCCGATCAGATGAGACCAGAACTGAACTCTTTGGATGCTATACTACACATCATGTTTGGAGGTCAAATGGCTCTGCACATCACTCCAAAAACACCATAGCAACAGTTTGGAGGTGGGAACATCATGGTGTGGGGCTGTTTTTCAGCATATTGTACAGGCGAACTTCAAATAATTGAAGGAAGGATGAATGGAAAAATGTACAGAGACTTTCTTGATAAAAATCAACTGTCATCTACCAGGATGATGAAGATGAAACGTGGGTGGAAATTTCAGCAAGGCAATGACCCCAAACACACAGTCAAGGAAACTCTCCATTGTTTTCAGAGAAAGTTTCAGGAAGGCCAGGGAGGTCAACTAAATTAACATCTCTGTTGCATAATGTCTCCCACCCCATGCATGAAGCTGTTCAGAACTGGAGGCTCCTTCAGTGACAAACTGCTGCACCCTAAATGCACCAGGGAGCGTTATCACAGATCCTTCCTCCCAGCAGCTGGAAGACTCTATAACCACCACTGTTCCCAACAACATCAATAAGTTGTTACATTCATTCTGATTTTGCAGTTTCTATCTTAGTCAGTTAAATAACATGCTGCTGTCATTTTGTAAATCTCTGTTCCTGCTATTTTTCAAATATCCATCACTGTAAAATGTCCATAGCTGCATATTGGTTGTTTATTCTCCAGGTGCACAGTACTGTATTTATATTGTTAAAACACTTTGCAACACAGTATTTTATTTTTTTATTTTTTAACTTTTCGCTATTATGTTATACGCATATACTTTTCTAAGGTCCACATGTAAACAACAGAATTTCCCCACTGTAGGACAAGAAAGGGATTTTCTATTCTATTCCACTCTGAAGATGCTAGAATGCCCCAGCCAATCACCTGACTGGAATCTAATAGAAAATCTCTGGAAAGAACTAAAGATCAGAGTTCATAGAAGACCACCATGAAACCTTCAAGATTTAAAGACTGTGTGGAAGAATGGGCCAAAATCACAACTGAGAAATGCATGCGACTAATTTCTCCATACAGGAGGCGTCTTGAAGCTGTCATTGCCAACAAAGGCAAGTATGAAATGAATTTCAGTAAGTGTGTTCAACACTTTTTCCCCTGTACCATTCCCATAACCTAATTTCTGGATATCTATGGTTGGATTTTTTTTGCATGTGTGCATTGCATGGATTGTAACCAACATCTGGTGAAAATGTCATGCCAATAGCGCCTCTAGAAATATATTTACTGAGGGGTGTGTTAAATACTTATTTTACCCGCTGTGTTGTGATAGGAAGCATACAGATGCCTCTTCCTTTCTCATTCTTTCCTGTAAGCAATATTTGATCAGTACTTATGGCAAACAATGACCCATCGCTCCGTTAGCGAAAGTAATTTCCCTCTGGGATTATTAAAGTATTTCTGATTCTGATAGCTAAAGAGCTCTTACTGATTTGAACGATTGTGAAGCAGCCTAAGAGTTTCTTCAGTCTCTTTAAACCATCTCCTTTCTCTCCGTTTAGATCTCAGCTCTCCAGACCAGCTACAGGTGGTGTGCTGTACTTTCTGCAGCAGCTATATGCAGTGTATCTGTTCATGCCCAGCAAGAGTTATTACCCGAGCTCAGCCATGGTAGTATGAGCTATGTGTTCCAAAACATTTCCAATATCACAAATGTCCGCGCATAACAAAGCTTTTTATTTATTAGTTGGAATTGAAAATGTTGCAAATCTGTTTAGTTTCTAGACAGCTGACTGATGTAGATCATCAGTGTTACCGGGCCCTTTGGCAATGAGATAAGGCTGCTCTTTGGAAATTCATCTCTGTTAGAAAAAGCTGGATTTCACAACTTCCCTGACAGGTTTGTAAGCTTTCTGAGGAATTCTCAAGACAACGTGCACAGATTCCTATGTAGGAGGATGACTTCAATTCACTACTGAACTCCAAAGGACTAGTTTACCAAGTGGATGAAATTCTCTAAGCCAAATTACTTCCTTGTTTGACCTCCTTCCTGCAGAGCGAGGCTCAGCGTGAGCAACAACATGCCACACAAAACACACAGAGGCACTGCTCATGGGCGCTTCCTATGGTTAAAAAAGAGTAGATTCTTTGGTGGATTCATCTTAGAAAGAAACGGATAAGATCTGAGCCTGTTGAACGATCGAAGGCACCTTGCTAAAGTATTCAACCCTTCGGTCTTTTTCAACCTGGAATGAACCTCAGGAATTTTAATTGTTTTATTTAAAGAACATGCCTAACTTTGAAGATTTATTATGTTGTATATTGTTGAGAAAAAAAAACTGAATAAGACAGAATAATAGAAAACTTCAGCTTATATAACCCCCCCTGAGGTCAGTCCATTGTAG
The DNA here is from genome assembly GCF_016077235.1 of Cyprinodon tularosa. Taxonomy (NCBI): domain Eukaryota; kingdom Metazoa; phylum Chordata; class Actinopteri; order Cyprinodontiformes; family Cyprinodontidae; genus Cyprinodon; species Cyprinodon tularosa. Next base: position 532,280 of record NW_024039580.1, on the reverse strand, counting down.
GGCCACCTGAGGACAACCTGTTTTAGCCAACCCATTCATATTGAATAAATGTTTTTGAGAACATGAATACTCCACAAAGACACAATTGGATCCATGTCTGGACATTGGCTTTGCCATTTTAACACATTAAGATGTTTCCTCTCAGCAGTATGCTTCAGGTAAAGGTCCTGCTAGAAGGTGAATATCTGCCCATGTCCATGTTACAATTACAGGCAGACTGGATTTCCTCAGTAATAACCCTGAATGGTTCAACCATACATCTTTTCTCAAACTCCCACCAGTTTCTCACTCAATTCAGTTTATTTATATAGCTGCAATTCACACCACATCACACCTACAGCACTTAGAGAGACAATTCAGTCAGAAAATCCATTCAGATTGGTCAAAAGTTTTTTACGGAAAACCAGCTGATTTAGATCCAGTCATTGACTTTCCAGGATTTACTTCTCCAGGATGAGCATGTGGAGCCATCAGAGAGAAAATAAAGAATCCCAGTCAGCCTCGGCAGATGGCTGCACACACTGAGCCTGGTTCTGCTGGAGGTTTCTTCCTGTTAAAAGGGAGTTTTTCCTCTCCACTGTCGCTTAGTGTGAGGGATTGTTTTTGAGTCAATGCAATCAACTGGTTTTCCTTAGATAGAAAACTTTGAATCAATTTGACTGTATGATGTGGTGAACTGTAAAGTGCCTTGAGATGACTTGTGTTGTGAATTGGCGCTATATAAATAAACTGAATTGAATTGAATAAAGTTAGGGTTTGAACTAATAAATACTGCATTGTCAAAGAATACAGACAGAAAGTAGCATAGTCAAGAAAAGTGGTTCCTGTGTCCTACAGCAGAATAAACCTATTGCAGCATAACTATAGGATATTAAAACACATAGCTCAGAAAAACCTGAGCCACACTAACTATAGTGCATAGCAGGGTTAACCAATTAAAATTCAGTGGGGTCCAAATACAGAAAATCAAAAACCAATAAAGGTCTGGAGACATTTTTTATTATAATCAGCTACTTTAAACAGAATTTAGCACTGAAATGCAGGTGTTTATGCATCCATGTTATACATTGACCTTTTAAATAAAAATATTAAGTTTTTTGAAGTAGAGAAAAATCTTTCAGTTTGGTTTAAGTACAATCCATTGCTTATGGCTTAATGAGAGCAGTGGGCTTTGGGCTGCCCTGCAAGGCTTTAAACCTGGGTTTGAACTATGACAATGCCATTCTAAAGAATATATTTGTAAGTCTGGATCCATATTTATTTTTGATTATGTTCATGGTGGAGAATCCTGCTTCACAGCAGCAGGTTGGACCAAACATACTCAAAATATGCAGGATCATCTTTGAGCACACCATTTCACTTTTCTTTCACCAGTTCACAACAGTTCTTCCAGCAGTCCACTTTTTCTCTCTCATCATCTTCTCCTTCTTTCTCATCGCTCAGCTTGCTGCAGGTTGGCCTGCTGTGTCTAAAAGTAGCAGCAGCAGGAACCCAGACTGACAGCAGCTCATTGGCTAATTTGTATCAGGTGTAGCCTGGTGCCGGACGCTGTGGTGGGCTTTACCATGTTAACAGGTGTAGCGGCACAAGTGATGTTAGACACTGTCGTCGGACAACATGAAGAAATTTATAAATGTTTTAAATCAGGTTGGGTCCGGATTAGCCAGCAAGTGTTCTGGATCCGGACTAATCTGTGACATCTAGTATATAGTATATTTGAAGCTAAAACTCAAGGTTGGTTCAACAGGAAAGGAGCCTGATAACTAAAAGATCTACTTCTTATTTTACTTTTAAAAATTCTAAGAACCACTGCCCGAGATGAGAGTGAAGTTCTCTGTTAGAAACATAATTAATGATCAGATTTGTGAAATTAGATGAAGTTTTCTTATTTAGGGCTTTTTGAACATGAGCAGTAGGATTTTAAATGCCAAAGAGGAACTTTAGACTGAAGCTGGTCCATAAAGTCTTTGGACCTTTTAGATCCTTACAACAGTAATCGATTATGTGCTGCACAATGGAGTTAGATGACAGACCTGATGAGATGATGCAGTTATGTGTGCTTCAACATCTGTTTATTAGCTTTTTTTCCCCTAAATTGTGACATTCATTGATAGTATTCTACTGATAAATCATAGAGAAAACTATTAGACAACGACCTGACTAAATACATGAGAATGATATTTGGCTTGATTACTTCTGAGACATTGGGCCTCATGCAAGAAGCGTTTGTATGAACATATTCAGTCTTAAGTTATTCATTAGAGTGATTCAGGAGAAAATTTTGCAATCACCATTTTCTCCTATTTCTTATCTTCTCTCACTACAAACATATTTTCTGAGTGCTCCAGACTTGGTGTAGGAGTCTTCTGTAATCAGTCAACTGATATCCAAACCTAGTCTTTTACTAAATGACTGTATTTGTTTAATTTAGAAGCAGTGGTCCATTTTATAAGGCTGCATCACTTTCAATTCAATTTTCAATTCAGTTTATTTATATAGCACCAAATTCATAACACATGTCATCTCAAGGCACTTTACAGTTCACCAGATCATACAGTCAAATTGATACAAAGTTTTCTATCTAAGGAAAACCAGTTGATTGCATTGACTCATTGACTCAAATACAATCCCTCACACTAAGCATGCTTGTAGCGACAGTGGAGAGAAGAAAACTCCCTTTTAATAGGAAGAAACCTCCAGCAGAACCAGGCTCAGTGTGAGCGGCCATCTGCTGAGGCGACTGGGGTTCAAGGAGACAGAAGCAGAGATATAAAAAGCAGCTGTAAAAGGCGGCCCCGTCCAGGAAACACACAGCCAGGCAGATGAGCTCCAAGGCAGCTCCCCATGCCAGAGGACGAAGAGAGCACTTTATATTATCCAACTCTCTAATTATAAATCCCATTTTTATTCGTTGATGACAGAACTACCTGTCACTACACCTGCAGCTGGGATGGCGGTATCCAGGGGAAACTGGTTTAATTTGTTGTTATTTAAGAAAGAACAGTAAGAGATCAAAACTACTGTTGAAATAACAGAAAATTACAATTGTTACTGCAATTGTTACTGCTCTAACAGTAACAATTGCATTAATTTTACTCCACACACAGCTTTGGTATTACACTAAATTTGAAGTTTTTGATTGGGTTTGCTGAATTTATCAAATTATTTGTACCATTAGCTTTTTTATGTCTATGCATGAGAGGGATGGAGAGTGAGATAAAGGGATGACAGACGTCTTCTGGAGATGTACAGTACTGTTGTGCATGTATTAAAGGAGATTTAGCAGAATGTTGTGTCCTCTTTCTTTTATAAATAATTAGACACCCACATGTTTGGTTAACAACATTAGAAGAAAAACAAGCCCACAGTACCACTGTATGTCACTGAGAACTCTCTCTTCTCATGAGGATACACAGTTCAAATCAAAAAGCGTTCTTCATCTTGGTTTTACACACACACACACACATATATATATATATATATATATATATGCACTACCGTTAAAAAGTTTGGGGTCAACCCAAACAATTTTGTGTTTTCCTGAAAAGTTACACTTATTCACCACCATACGTTGTGAAATGAATAGAAAATAGAGTCAAGACATTGACAAGGTTAGAAATAATGATTTGTATTTGAAATAAGATTTTTTTTACATCAAACTTTGTTTTCGTCAAAGAATCCTCCATTTGCAGCAATTACAGCATTGCAGACCTTTGGCATTCTAGCTGTTAATTTGTTGAGGTAATCTGGAGAAATTGCACCCCACGCTTCCAGAAGCAGCTCCCACAAGTTGGGTTGTTTGGATGGGCACTTCTTGCGTACCATACGGTCAAGCTGCTCCCACAACAGCTCCATGGGGTTCAGATCTGGAGACAGCGATGGCCACTCCATTTCTTATAGAATACCAGCTGCCTGCTTCTGCTCTAAATAGCTCTTGCACAATTTGGAGGTGTGTTTAGGGTCATTGTCCTTCTGTAGGATGAAATTGGCTCCAATTAAGCACTGTCCACTGGGTATGGCATGGCGTTGCAAACTGGAGTGACAGCCTTCCTTATTCAGAATCCCTTTTACCCTGTACAAAGCTCCCACCTTACCAGTACCAAAGCAACCCCAGATCATCACATTACCTCCACCGTGCTTAACAGATGGCGTCAGGCATTCTTCTAGCATCTTTTCATTTGTTCTGCGTCTCACAAACGTTCTTCTATGTGATCCAAACACCTCAAACTTGGACTCATTCATCCACAACACTTTTCTCCAGTCTTCCTTTGTCCAATGTCTGTGTTCTTTTGCCCATCTTAATCATTTTCTTTTAATGGCCAGTTTCTGATATGGCTTTTTCTTTGCCACTCTGCCCTAAAGCCCAGAATCCTGCAGCCGCCTCTTTACTGTAGATGTTGACACTGGTGTTTTGCGGGTACTATTTAATGAAGATGCCAGTTGGGGACCTGTGAGGCGTCTGTTTCTCAAACTAGAGACTCTAATGTACTTATCTTCTTGCTCAGTTGTGCAACACGGCCTCTCACTTCTTTTTCTACTGTGGTTAGAGCCTGTTTGTGCTGTCCTCTGAAGGGAGTAGTACACAGCGTTGTAGGAAATCTTCAATTTCTTTGCAATTCCTGCATGAAATAGCCTTCATTTCCAGGAACAAGAATAGACTGTCGAGTTTCAGATGAAAGTTCTCTCTTTCTGATCATTTTGAGCGTTTAATTGATGCCACAAATGCGACGCTCCGGAAACTCAATCTGCTCAAAGGAAGGTCAGTTTTGTAGCTTGTTTAATGAGCTAAACTGTTTTCAGATGTGTGAACATGATTGCACAAGGGTTTTCTAATCATCAATTAGCCTTCTGAGCCAATGAGCAAACACATTGTACCATTAAAACACTGGAGTGATAGTTCCTGGAAATGGGCCTCTATACAACTATGTAGATATTGCACCAAAAACCAAACATTTGCAGCTAGAATAGTCATTTACCACATTAGCAATGTACACTAGAAGTGTATTTCTTTAAAATTAAGACTAGTTTAAAGTTATCTTTTCCTTCAAACGTAAGGACATTTCAATGCGACCCCAAACTTTTGTATACCGGTATATATATATATATATATATATATATATATATATATATATATATATATATTTCCAATTAGGTTTTTATCTCACAATCATATTCCCTGATTCAGATTTTTGTATGTTATGTTATATTTGTGTCATTTTAATAGGTCTGATAAAATCATGTTAAAAAGTCCACTTCATTACAGAAAAAAAAGTATTCTCTATTCGTGCCAAGTTTTTCCCTTGGAGGTTTTGCAACAAACTGTGAAAGAAGAAAGGTTGCTCCTCCCTTAAACTTGTGAAACACTTTTATGACATTTTAGTGAAGTCTAACCTGTCTGACTTGACAACACTAGTGAGACATGTCACTCTCTTCTCTGGAATCTTATCAACATCTTAACATGAACAATAAATCTAAACAAAGTCAAAGTTGACAAAACAAATTTCCTACTAAAACTGTCAAAGCACAGAGTTGCTGTTGTCATAATATAAGTAAACCACACTCCCTCCATATATGCAGGTCACTTGTTGTAACTACTAAAATATTGATTTCACCCATCCCAAGAAAATGTAATATCTTCATATGTAGCTTTTTGATGTCTAACAAAAAAAAAATTACTGGTTTGTTTAATAGCCTGCGATAACTAAATTCAAAACATATTATCCCAAGGCACTTTACAGAAAATGTCAAATCAAACAGATAGGTTAAAATTTTCCATCAACAAAAACCAAGCTAATTGCATCCATTGCATTTGCAGCCATCCCTCACATCAAGCATGGATGCAGAGTAAAATACAAACACTTTCTATGTTAGAAAAGGTAACTGTAAACTAACTCCATCGGTGGCCCTGTCTAGAGAACACATGTCAAAGGGATAAAAAAGAGCACATAAAGTTCAATTCAATTCAATTCAGTTTATTTATATAGCGCCAAATTCACAACACATGTCATCTCAAGGCACTTTACAGTTCAACCAGATCATACAGTCAAATTGATACAAAGTTTTCTATCTAAGGAAAACCAGTTGATTGCATCGACTCATTGACTCAAATACAATCCCTCACACTAAGCATGCTTGTAGCAACAGTGGAGAGGAAAAACTCCCTTTAACAGGAAGAAACCTCCAGCAGAACCAGGCTCAGTGTGAGCGGCCATCTGCCGAGGCCGACTGGCACTGCATGAAAAGTGGGATTTTCGTCAATATGCGGCACTGTAGATTGTCGTGGAATTTCAGGTTAGCGGCAGTTTACGGCAATTTGCAACCTTCGCCGAAAACTCCCGTAAATTGTCAGAAATTGACGTGGAATTTCTTAGGCAGTGTTCCCCCCATGCCTCCCCCCCATGGAATTCTAGGGGAGGCTTTAACATGTTAATGAACATGCTGTGAGCTATACAAATGCAAACCAGGGTTGCAGGGGGGGTAAAACCCCCCCTGCAACCCTGGGTAAGAAAATCTCTGATACAAAGAGATCAGGTATAGCCTCTTACATTTTAGCTTGAATTGATTTATTTAATTAAAGTATAGAGACCAAAACAGATCTTTAGCTGACAGAGCAATACATTTAGAGCAGTAATTATTTTTTTTTTTAATTTGCATTTAAGATAAAAAATAAAATGTTGTCTGTCAATATGCTCAATTCACAATTACTTAAGTGGAAAAGTTTCAAGAAATGATTCTGAGATGATTCACTTTATAACATGGCGCATTATCCTGTTGGAAGTAGCCATCAGAAGATTGGTACACTGTGGTCATAAGGTCATAGGTCAGCATGCTAAATTGGTTTTAAGTGGCCCAAAGTGTGGCAATAAATATCCCCCAAATAGATGGTAGAAATAGATCAGGCTCAGTATAGCCTAATTATAGACTCTTACATTTTAGCTTGAATTGATTTATTTAATTAAAGTACGCTAGATTACTGTGTATGCAAATGTTATGTAAAAAATATACACAAAATAATTTACTTCAAAAATTAGTTTTAATCAGAATCAGTTGGCTGTAATGGTTAATTTTTTTGTTTAGATTTCCACTTTTTTTTTTTTTTTTTTGTTATTGAATATATAAGAAAACAATAACAATCTCAAATAACAAGTCAATAACAAATATTTCAATACAAGAAGAAATATCACAACTCCTGCTTTTGAAAAATAAAATTAAATGCACAGGCTGGAACAAAGTATAAAATAAAATAAAATAAATAAAAATAAATAAAATAATAATAGTAGTTAAAGTAAATTATTCAGTGGGGACTACCAACTGAAATTCTTCAATTAACTCAAACAATTTAATTGCATTTAAATTCTGCATCTTTCTCAGACATCTTTTGAAAAGGGAAAGTTCATTTTTGAGAGCAGAGATTGAGAGGGAGCATTTTGCATAGCGACATTTATGGATATAATACTTTGTTACAATTATTAGAATATTGATTAAAAATTCCAAATTTTTTTTCTTTAATGGATAAACCGAATTGAATGTTTTGCCAGGAAATAAAATCTAAATTTATTGTTTTAGAAGACAGAAAGGTTCGAAGTTGATCCCATAAGTTTAATACTTCTTTACATTCATAAAAAAGATGTTTAGTTGTTTCCAATTGAGTTGTACAAAAGCCACAATTCTCAACATTAAACTTAAATCTCTCTCTTAAAAACTCATTTGAAGGATATATGTTATTTATTATTTTAAATTGTAATTCTTTATATTTAGGAGGAATTGGGAATTTCAAATAATTTGTCCTAATTTTGACTATCATAGATTTCTTAAAATTTTGTAAGAGAGCTGTGCTTTTTGTTCTTCCTGGGTACATATTATTTATAGAATATTGATTCAAAAACTTGTTGTTGCATTTATTATCTCTAATGTCCACCTGCTCAAATTCAATCTTATGGAGACAAACAATTGCAATTGCAAACAATTTATAGGTGCATTACCGCCACCTTCCAGAATGGAGCGACGCGAGCTCTTCTCGCGAGTCCTTCCGTATAACAATGACGTCGTATGTGATTGGAGGAGCCTGATGAGCCTTCGGCCCCATCGTCCAATCACGTGTGAGCTTTTGTGCACTACGACTTCTCGCGAGACCAGCATATTAGCAGACATGTTTGTGTTACTACACTTAGAAGAACTTAATCTCCAGTTACCGTGTTTGTATTTTGTTGTTACGTGAACAATGGCTGCACGACGTCTCGCGTTCAACTCGCCTCCAACTGCTCTTAGTCCACAACTTTCGGCCAGCCCGCAGACTGACGAGAAGAAACTGCTGATTGCTATCAGCGGACTGTCTCGTCAGCTTGCCCAACGACTGCCGACATGAATGAGCGCCTCACTCAGCTGGAGAATTCGATGCACTCCAGGTTGTAGTCCATAGAGGACAAGATGGCGGCTCGGCAGTCGAGCAACTTTGCGGGATATACGAACTCGAGGAAGAGAAGACGGGTGCACAACGCCACGCTAGCGGTAAATATAAGTTCGATTACTGGTAGCTATGCTAAAAGCAGCCTAGCTTAGCTAGGCAAGCTAAAGGCAACCTAGCCTAGCTAGGTAAGCTAAAAGCAGCCTAGCCTAAAGCTTTATTAAAGTGTATTTTTTGTGATTCACAGGAATCAGTATGCCGTCTTAACAACTCGGAGACTAATTGCAGGCGCTATGAACCGGAGCAGGGGTAAGGTTTAAAGAATATGCTTTCATTCAGCGGTAAAAGGACATGGATACGGATGGATACCGACCATAGCTGTACTTTTTTTTTTCTCACAGACTACAGTCGCCTCACAATGAGGCGGTGACCTCCTATTTGCTCGGATTTGCACGATGTTGATAAAGACGACATTGTGTGTAAGTGACTTGTTTTAATGTTTTCTCCTTCCTTGTTACTGTGACTTGCGTTTGATTTTATTTTTTTTTATTCATACCTCTCATTTGTTTTCCAGCTGCCTGTAAGACGTATTATGAGACGGTATGCAGGAGCTTCAGATACACGCTGCTAGCCAGCACGCTGCGTGCGGAGGCTGCCAGGCTATCTGCTCGGAGTCGGGACAGAAGAAAGATGGTAAGACTTTATTTGGTGACTATTTTTCAGGTGCATTGATAGATGTGTTGTGTCCGTATGCAGTGCGCTGATTCATTGTTTTTTTTTTTTTCAGCTGCTGAAGGCGAAGCAGAGTGTGTTGGCAGATGAGGAAGTGGAACTCTGGAAGTCCGCCGTCGTCGGCGGTGTCTCTGGATGGATTGTACGGTCGCCGCCATTTCGTAGGCCGGATCTCACTGAACTCTGTGTTAAGCTGCAGTCCCGGTTAGAAGCGATGTCGAAGTACAAGGCCACGCACAGTAGGCGTCTGCACATCGGACCTGCCTCGGAGGGAATGCTGCCTGTTACCTCCAACCCCGATGAAGCAAACGGACCGTTCACGGAGTTTTAATTTTTAGATACGCATGTGTTTGGATACGCGTTGTGTATAGTTGTGTGTGTTTTAATAAAGCTCTTTCTTTGCATAAACAGCTTCCTGGCAAATGTTCATTTCCTGTATAAATTCATTCATGTCCTTGATGGTAGCATAATAATTGTGTAGTAGTGTAGGATAACATAAATACACAGCATATGAATGAATAAATATATGAATGAATAAATATATGAATATATATATATATATGAATGAATAAATATATATATGAATAAATATATATGTAAAAATATCTATATGCCAACCAATCACGAGTGACTTTAATTCAGTTTTCAATTCAGTTTATTTATATTGCGCCAAATTCACAACACATGTCATCTCAAGGCACTTTACAGTTCAACCAGATCATACAGTCAAATTGATACAAAGTTTTCTATCTAAGGAAAACCAGTTGATTGCATTGACTCATTGACTCAAATACAATCCCCCACACTAAGCATGCTTGTAGCGACAGTGGAGAGGAAAAACTCCCTTTTAACAGGAAGAAACCTCCAGCAGAACCAGGCTCAGTGTGAGCGGCCATCTGCCGAGGCCGACTGGGGTTCAAGGAGACAGAAGCAGAGATACAAAAAGCAGCTGTAAAAGGCGGCCCCGTCCAGGAAACACGCAGCCAGGCAGACGAGCTCCAAGGCAGCTCCCATGCCAGAGGACGAAGAGAGCAAAATCCCAACTTTACTTGTTTAAAAGGAAGTGGTTCCGTCCAATACTCAGTAAGAAAATTAAAGCCTGGCGTGGCCACGTGTGGTTTTGCTGCCAATCACGAGCGATTTCACTTGTTTGAGAATAGTGGTTTCAGCCAATACTGAGAAGGTTATTCAAGCCAGACCTGGCCAGCCGCGCGGGTTTGCTGCATTCATATGCTAATTAGGGCCATTAGTACAGCTGATCGCTCTCCACATACGTCAGAGTCCGTTTCCGACAATTTGTGGCACGACAAACGCGGACAAGCACGGGTTGCAAATTGTCGGAAACTGACGAAAATCAGGCAGATCTGCGGGAGTTTACGGGGGTTTACGGGGACGAAAATCTCACTTTTCATGCAGTGTGGGGTTCAAGGAGACAGAAGCAGAGACACAAAAAGCAGCTGTAAAAGGCGGCCCGTCCAGGAAACACACAGCCAGGCAGACGAGCTCCAAGCAGGGGCGGGGCTTGTGGACAGGCAAGCCAGGCAGTTGCTTGGAGCCCCGGCCTTTAGGGGGCCCCCAATGGCTGATAAATTGTACTTCACAGCAACGACAAGACTGGGGATTTACTTTACAATGAAATGACACCGTAGTCAAAAACCCCCTTGTTGGGCCCCCACCTCATGCCTTCAGCCTGCATCTGACGCTGCTGGCGCGACTCTGCAAAAGGTGAACTTTTATGGTAAAGCTTCCCAACCTTCCATGAGAGAGTCATGAAGAGGAGTTATCCCAGTGGGGCAGAAAAAAAGAGACAGAGAAAAGAAAAAGAGGAAAAACGAAAGAAAGACAGTGGTAAGAGCATTTTACCTACTGACTTACTGTATTGTCACAGACTCCAAAGGGACATACAGTAGCTAACAATTAATCATGATGAATGCTGCTTAACAAGAAACATCAATATTAGCAGCTAACCTGCTAATATTGAGCCTAATTTTTAATTATTTATTTAATTTAGTATAATTTATCTCCACTGCATGTGTTAAGGCTATTACATTTTTTATATGGCTTCCTACATTGTTTAATTATTTACTAGATTTTACTTTTTATATTTGAAGTTTAACAATTTACAGTGCACTTTTGTAATAAACTAAAGTTCATATTTTATATATTTTGTTGGTGTCAGATTATTTACAATGATTATTGATAGGCCTGGGCTGTCATGGACTTCTGTTGGACCTCACTTTGAGAACCACTAATCTATTCTAGTCTATTTTTTTCAGTATACATCTTAAATGCTCTAGAAATTGTGCATTTATTTCTCCCAAAACTTTTTTTTTTCTTTTGCGTGCAGAGGTGGGGTGGAGGCCCCAGAAATGTCTTGCTTGGAGCCCCATTAAACCCTAGCAACGCCACTGGCTCCAAGGCAGCTCCCATGCCAGAGGACGAAGAGAGCACATCCACTCAGTCACGGTCAGAGAAACAGGACCACACTGGAAAACAGGCCGATCTCCAACATCTATAAACAAGGGTGTTGATGGAAGCAGCACAGCTGATGTTTCTTTCCAGGATGACGTCACAGCCAAACAGGAACAGACGAGGCAAAGCTACTCTGAGGAAAAGCAGAGAGAGCAGAAGGTTAGAGATTGAACTAACAGATTCTGCAGAATAGGAGAACAGAGAGAGAATGAAGCAGAATGATGAAATGAAGTTCATTCAATAAAAGCTCAGCCCACGTCTAGGAGAGAAAAAGGACAAAACAGAACAACAGAACCATCTCGATCAACTATAATGAACATTTTGATGACAGTACCCCAGCTGAAATTTCAATAATTATCTTGTTTCAATCAGCAGGAGCACACAGTCCAGTATGGTACAACCTGGAGTGTCGGATACCTAGCAACCATAAGATACCAACATCCCTGACAAACCTGGTGCCCAGTGCTCTGGAGGCCCCAGGTTGCCAGACTACCCAGGATCTAGATAGGAGGAGCAGATTACCATCTCACTGTAAGCAAACCACAGAGATATCAACGGGGTGCTAAGCATAACCCTTATGGACGCTGGTTCTTATTTCCTGGAGCCATAGGCCACCAGACAGGAACCCATGACTCCAGGACATGGCTTGATCAATAGCATTAAAACCACCATACCAAAGATTGGTATGGTGGTTTGGTCTGGATCAAGCTGTGGTCGAGTTGCTTTGATGCTTCGATGCTGTGGCAGCTTAGCTCTGTGGTTGTTAACTGCTCTGTTCTGTAGCTAAAAGCAAGAGAGCAGCTTGGCTTTATTTACTTTGAGTTGGAAAAATAGTTTTGACAGCTTTTTTAAGTGAGAAAGTCCACCTCCAAACACCATCTGTGCAGTCAGTTAATCAGGATTATAATCCCATTTAAATATGCAGTTCTTGTTTGGAGAGCTGGTGCAGGTACCAGATCTGCTCAGGGCCCCGCCACCTCTTATGACATAATTATATGGCAACTCCACTGGGACAAAGTTAATGCACCTGTTTCTTAAGGATCTATCTCTTTTGGAGTTTCAACATATTATTACCTATATTTGCTATTATTTTACGTTTCATTGGCGATCTAAAGTAGTCGAAAGTAGAAAACAATCATTGTCAGTCGTGAAGGAAAGTACTGCCTTCTAAAGGGCTGGTTATGCTCCTGCAGCAGTGTGTTGCAGTGAGCTTGACGCAGACATTTTTGATTTATGCCCAGTATTGAAGCATGGTCTTTGCTACACACTGTGGGTCTAGATACAGCTGAGGCGGTGAGGAAGTGGGGGCGAGTTTAGTCTGACAACGGAGGGACATGACGGCGATAAATAGCGATGACCAAGGTGGAAAAAGGGTCCTAGCGTTATCTACTCTCTTTAGGCTGGTCCAACTTCACGAGTTGTTTTCCGCAATTTCGGTCATAAGAAAACAAAACAAGCCGGTCTCCTGTCTCCGGCACTGTCTGCGGTCACCTACAATTTGGGAGACAATTTGTTCACTGCGACACCTCAGCCTTAAGACAGACTGAAATCTGCCATTTAACAAGATGACACAAAATGTCTCAGTTTATTTTTATACTTTTTATTAAGGTCTGAGGGCAGGAAGTGCAAATGGAACATCCTAAAAAATCACTTTTGTAGCGTTTTTTGACAAAGAAATCAACAGTTACTCTACTTGTAGAAAACGAACGATTGTTGTTGATACGAATTCAAAAGTAGTTTAGCTTAATATGGCTAACTGACCCAAATAAGAGATTTTCTTTTCAGTTTTGTTATAGATCAGGTAAAACTTAGACACGCTAACAGACGCTGCATGATGTTATTATCTATGTCTAGGCAACCACTATGTTTTCCGTCACGTGAAAGTGTTCAGCCATGTAGCATAATGTCATTGGCATATGCAGGACCCCAGCAGATCTGGTACCTTCACCAAACCTCCAGCAAACCACCAAGAGGCAGCTCTGGATAATCCCTGCTGGGAGCTCTCTGTTGCTGGTAGTTTGTGGGGGATTTCCTGCTGCCGTTCGTAGTGGCTGGAAGTATATATAACGTTTTTGACATTTGTGGTAAAAACCGCAAGTACCAAAATATACAAATTGAAAATTTTTCATTGGCAGGTTTTAAAATTTTTTAGTTGATTTGGGTATTTTTAATTTGTTCTAAAAAAATGTTTTAGTGCCCCAATAATGATCAGAGCTCACTCTCTGTTCCTTCTACATAGCAATCTGTTCTTACGGCTTATTTTTAAACTTTGGAATTCAACACCCTTGAGATTTATTTACTTTTCATATGCAGACAGCTCTGCAGACGCGATAACAGCTTGCATGTAGTGTCTGTCTCCTCCAAAAAAAACTCCTAGATCAGCTTTTCTGATTAGCTGATGCTCTGTCGTCCAGCGGCAAAAAGTTTAATTTACTGGACTCAATCGTGGAACGCTGGGATGCACCAAAGCTCTGCTTGGCCTCTCAATGTCTTAATGCCATCCACCATAGACTTTGCAAGTAAACCAGATGCTTTGACGTCCAGAATGCACTCGGTGTGAACTCAGCATAACAGAAACTGAAGAAGTCAAAAGGAGACATACTTATTTCAGGTGTTTAGGTGTTTGGCTGGTCTAATATTCCAGGTATTTCCATTCCATTGGTACATTCATCTGGATTTATGATTAAAATGTGTTTGTCTTTTTCAGAGTTGTTGCATTTTGCAGTGATTGGTTTACTGCATTGTTTTACTCTGATGACAGGAAGACAATCTTCCAAAGAGACCCTGATGGGAATATATAACCGTGTTTCAAAAAGTGATCAGAATTTGGATGCATTTTGGAACCATTTCCTCTCATTAAAGATCATTATTTATTTGACAGCTTCACAGCTGGATGATATGAGGATGTTATCCATCATATAATTCTCCTGTGAAGTTTACAAGGGTCGGATTCCATTTAAACAATCTAAAAAACTACACAAAGCAGAGTTGGAGCCTTTTTCCAAAGAACATACACTGAATTTACGGTTTATTTTGCAAGAGCTTGTGCATTCTATCATTTCTGAACAGCATTTTAGTTTTGCATCTGTTCTTTTTCTCCCTGAAATCCTTAGAAATATGTTTGTTTTTCTTCTGTTCCAGCTAAGACCAACCTTTAAACACAAAAACTGTTAAATGCGTTTCCCAGACTATCACATTTCTTTCAAATGTCTTATTTTTTCACATAAGTATAATTTCCTCTTATAAAACTAAAAAGGAAAAAAAATCTGCACTTTGATTCATCGAGGGCACAAAACTCCCACATTCAGATGTTGGTTCTCTTAACACAAAGGCAAAGCCTGAAACATAATTATCATATTTGTTTTTCTTTTAAAATTGGTGTCTTGAACTAACCATTCTCACAAATGAAAACAAAATAAGATAACTGATTTGTATTTTTTGTGATACATTAGGCTTTAAATGCCAAGTTCTACGCTTTGTTCTGTTTACTACATGTGTAAAAAAAATCCCAGATTATGTAGAGGTCTCAAATAGTTAAGCATCATACCTGTAGCGTTTTAGGTGATTCATTGCAGAGCCCCTTATGACATCAGAAGATTAGATAAGAAATATTGTATTAAACAGTCGGAGCCAACATGAAGAAGGATGTTGAACTGTCTCTTTTTCGTGAAAAGGGCCCACAGCATCACACCGCATTCACCTTGCTAAACAAAGATTTTTTTACATATTTCCTTTTTTTCACACTAGAGCTGGAAAGCTCAACACTTGATTTAATGTTTAAAGTGATGTAATCAGACATAGAGGGATGTGCAAATGATGTTATTCCAAACTATGAAATTAAATTATAGATATAAAAATTACATGATGACAAAATACCGTCAGAAGAATCCTCACTCCGAATAATTTCTTATATCATAAACTTGTACATTTCTTCTTTATGCTGTAAGTAAAGAATTTTATAAAATAAAGAACTTCCAGCAGCAACATCTCGTGTTTTGGCTTTTACAATGGGTGAATGTAACTAGTTTCTACCCTCTCTGATTCTGGACCCATTTTCTCTTGAAACGTACTATAGGAGCTGCAGTTTTGATGATTTTCTGATTCTGTCATCATTTGGCTTTTAAAGCTACAGTGTGTAATAATTACAGGGATATACAGTCAGAAATGTAATATATTATACATAACTATGTTATTTATCATCATCTACGAGCTCAGCCTCTTAACCTTAATATTTGCGTTGCCTTAGAATTCGTTATTTATAATTACATAGGAGCGGGTCTCGCAGCCATGGAGGCAGACATCTTTGCGCTACGGCAGCGCAGAGCCAACAAACTAGTGATTGCGAGATCGCCAAAATGTCACAACGATGTAGAAAAAATAACGGGTATATTTATTATCTTAAGTCTACATGAAATCTATACCCTACACAGACTAATGAAATACTATCTGTAAAATTATCTATGTAAACAAACCTCATCACTTGAGAAGGTAGGTGATGCGGACGTCGTGGAAGACATTTTGTCCCGTAACGCTCGCCGTACTGTTGGGGGGGAGAAGCGGGGGGGGGGGGGGGGGGGGGGTGGGGTTGGGATGATCATGTTGCTGCAGTCTGCAGTCTGAGCGCTAGATGTCGCTAAAAGTTACACACTGTAGCTTTAAATCCTTAGAATTGCCGATCTCATCAGCTTCAAACTCACAAAGTCTAAAGACAACTGAATGTTTTACATAATAAGCTACTCATTATTCAGAGGACATGATCTTTTGGCTATTCCTCTCAAAATGCCAACATTTTTGCATTTGCATCATTTGCAGTAACATGTAAGATATAAATATTTGCTTGTTGCCATGAAAGAGAAAAAAGCATTACACCTAATAAAGATTTTGAGATGGAAAATTAGCAGCAAGCTGGAAATGAAACACCAAAACATGACGTCACATTCTGAGTCACCAAACGGATCAGGATGCGCTTTCGTCAGCGGACGTAGTGGAACCTTTAATGGCTCTCCAGTCCATGGCAGTCTGTTTGCTTGCATGGGTACAATATGTGCTTTGCAGTACATGCAAATCAATGGTGTTTGTGTGTGTCACTGTGTTTAATGTGTTAATGGCCCCTGCTGCTTACCGACCCATGGTCTGGACATACTGAGTCACAGGCAGGTAGCAGCAGCCAACGCAGGCCTCATGCATACACAGGAGCACTGCGGTATCACCCAGTCATTCCTCAGACTGCAGCTCCATTCATCTTTATTCCTATAATCACCCAGCAGATGGCTTAGTATAAACAACTCACCACTTTTTCGTCTCTCCCACTTAGAAATCATGGAGGGGTCTGAAAATGTTATCGTAGGTGCATGAGACATAGTCAAAAAAAAAAAAAATCCAGAAATCACAAAATATAATTTTTTAACTATTTATTTGTAGATACAGCTGCAAATAAGTATTTGAATACCTGTCTATCAGCTAGAATTCTGACCCTCAAAGACCTGTTAGTCTGCCTTCAAAATATAAATCTCCACTCTATTTATTATCCTAAACTAGATGCACCAGTTTGAGGTCGTTAGCTGCATAAAGACACCTGTTCACCAGATACAATCAGTAAGAATCCATATACTAACATGGCCAAGACCGAAGAGCTGTCCAAAGACACTAGAGACTAAATTGTACACCTCCACAAGGCTGGAAATGGCTACGGGGAAATCGCCAAGCAGCTGTTCGAGCAATCATTAGAAAATGGAAGAAGCTAAATCTGACTGTCAATTTCCCTCTGACTGGGGCTCTATGCAAGAGACAACCTTGTGGGGACTCAATGATCCTAAGAAAGGTTAGAAGTCGGCCCAAAACTACATGGGAGGAACTGATCAAAGGCCTGAAAAGAGCTGGGACCACTGTTTCCATGGTTACTGTTGGTAATACATTAAGACGAAATCATCAGAGATGGCAAAAGTACTCACTTTCTGTACTTGAGTAACAGTACAGATACTTGTGTTAAAAAATACTCTGGTAAAAGTGGAAGTACTGATTAAACTTCTTTACTCAAGTAAAAGTAACAAAGTACAGGCTTGTAAATTTACTTAAAGTATAAAAGTAAAAGTAGAAACCACTTTTTTCATGCCGTTGCCTACATTTTAAATGGATGTCTGCCAATAGGACTAGATCTCTCTTGTGTTCATTTTCAATCATCTCGTCGTCCATACTACTATGCTAACGCCACCGCCACCAAGCTGCAATGATTTGCCGCCAATGAATACCGCCGAATCTGTCGATTCATCTTGTAGTGGTGCGTCAAATGCAACGTAGATTCCCATCTAATTAGATTGAATTTGGTATTGATGACGTGAAAAATAATAACGGTAACTCCATTAAAATGATTCACAACTAAAGTAACGAGCCAATTTTTTTAAATGTAAGGAGTAGAAAGTACAGATATTTGTGTAAAAATGTAAGGAGTAGAAGTAAAAAGTCGCCATAAAAATAAGTAGTAAAGTAAAGTAAAAATATCAGAAAAATCTACTTGAGTACAGCAACGAAGAATTTGTACTTCGTTACTTCCCATCTCTGGAAATCATGCATTGCTGGGAATGGTCCCCTGCTTAAACCAGCATATGTCAAGCCCCGTCCGTAGTTTGAGCATTTGGATGATCCAGAGGCCTCATGGGAGAAAGTCATTTGGTCAGATGAGACCAAAATTGAACTTTTTGGTCGTAATTCCAAAAAAGGAATGAGGAGAATAATGATGAGGGCCATCCTACGAACACCATCCCTAATGTGAAGCATGGGGGTGGTAGTGTGGTAATGTGGCCTTTTTGTTAAGTTTATTGCATGCATTCTAATTTTTGGATTTTCTTTATTTTTGAACTTGTTTGCTTGTTTTTTAATTTTGTGTGTTGCATGTTTTTTTGGGATTTTGTTTGGAGGCCACATTGCCACTCACACCTGGACACGCCCACAGTAACGGCACAGGTGTTCCCAATCAACCAAGCAGCGTGCCGACTGGGACGCTGATTAAAAAGGCAGCTGTTTGGTTGGGGAGACAGAGACCGGACATGGGAAGGTTGGTTGGAGAGACACACCAGACATGGGAAGGCCAATCACGGAGGGAGTCGGACGGAGCGGGTGAGAGAGAAGCAGCGGGAGAGGTTTGGGGACTGACGGCCGGAGGCCCGTCATGGAGCGAGGCGCAGAGGCACGCTGGCGAGAGGCGCGTGTTGGAGGTGACCTCGCAGGCCAGCTACACTGGAGAGGCCCACACGCGCAGCGTGCCGGAACGAGGATCCAGCGCTGGGGTGGAGGCGCGTGTTGGAGGTGACCTCGCTAAGACCAGCTATGCTGGAGAGGCCCACACGCGCAGCGTGCCGGAACGAGGATCCAGCGCTGGGGTGGACGGTGCCCTCCATTATACCCGCCAAGTGCGCGTCTTTTAACAGACTGGCCCATTGACTCTGCTGCTCTTCACCATCTGGATTTTTATCTTTCTTTTTAATCTTTTCCCTTTTAACTTGTCTTTTTATCTTTTTTTTATTGGACTTTAATCATTAAACTTTTTTAAGCCCTGCTCACAATCGCCGCAGTCTGTTTGGTTTTTATGGTTTTTTTAAGATGATCGCACCTCTCGGGTGCCACAGTAGCATCATGCTATGGGGTGTTTTTCTGTACATGGGACAGGAGCAATTGTACTGTAGAGGATGAGGATGACCAGGGCCATTTATTGAAAGATTATGGGGAACAAGCTGGGTCAAGGCTGGAAGCACATAGCCAGGATAATCAAGGAGTGGCTCTAGAAGAAGTATAGCAAGGTTCTGGTGTGGCCTAGCCATTCTCCAGACTTAAACCCAATAGAGAATCTTTGAAGGTAGCTCAAACTCTATGTTTCTCAGCAACAACCAGAAACCTGACTGATGTAGAAAAGTTCTGTGTGGAGGAGTGGGCCAAAATCCCTCCTGCAGTGTTTGCAAACTTGGTGAAAAACTACAGAATAAGTTTGACCTGTTTAATTGCAAACAAAGGCTACTTTACCAAATATTAACTTTGATTTTCTTAAGAGTTCAGATAATTACTTACAGCCGTATAATACAAATGAATAGTTTTAAAAAATCATACATTGTGATTTCCCTTCATGATTTTGTAAGTCGGAGAACTTGCCAAGTAGCAGGGTGTTCGAACTCTTATTTTCCTCACTGTATGTAGTTCCAATTCTCAACACGGGTAATCTCAAGGCACTTTACAGAGACAATTCAAAAAGATTATAAAATCAGATTGGTGCAAAGTTTTCTATCTAAGGAAAACCAGCTGATTGCATTGAAGAATTGACTCTGTTGGGAGCTGGAGAAATTCCACCTTTCTCCAGCAGAGTCCGCCGTGGATCCTCTGAGGGGGCCTCCTGCACAGCTGCAGCTCATCAAGATCATCAGAGGATCCACTACTTAAGCTGTCTTCAGACCTTGCCTCAACGCCGCAGTGTTGTTCCAGTTGGTCAGCGCTTAAGCCTAGATCCTCAGTGTTACTCTATGACTATTGAATCCAGCTTGGATTCTAACCCTTGTCTCTGTCTTCCAGGAAACCTGTGCCTCCTCTGTGAAAGCTCAGGAAGAGCTAACCTGCCGAGCCGACCCTCAGAGCCAAACCTGAAGAATCACAGAGAACTTCCAAGCAGCTCTGGACTAGAGCTGGGAAACCCTAAACCAAGGTCTGTTCATATTAGACGTGAGACGCTGAAGCAGCTAACGGACTCTGCTGATGAACTCTTCTCCAGATCCAACAGAGACCCTCCCAAAGCTAACCTCAAGAACCCTCAAGGTACAATCAGTAAACTTCAGGAAATCAAACCTCTGTTGGCAACGCTAACTGAACTGTCTCTCACGCAGACTCCGGTGAACCAGTATCCAGGCCCCGAACCTGAACCAGTATATTCTGTGTGCTTATGCATCAATAAACTTGTTAAACTTTCATCCCTGTGTCCGTCAGTGGTGTTCTGCATTCTTGGGTCGCTTTTAGTGAACCCATCATGACAGAACACTGCGGCCAAACTCAAGGCCCAGCAGATCACTACATCCGTCGACTAGAGGAACAGGCGGCCCAGATCCATGGACACGGCCTGGCTCTACGTGAGTTAAACACCCACATTGAAAGACAAAATCAAGCTATTCAAAGCTATGCTAACTTCATGAACAGCACTAATGCTGCATCGGTACAACAACCATTTCCGGGTCCAGTTCCTCCTCCGAGGTCACCTGCGGTGACGTCATCAGAGTTCCGTCCTAGCCTTCCAGAAAGATTTTCTGGTAACATGAAAGATTGCAAAGGATTTTTATTTCAATGTCGATTGATTTTTCAGAACTCCCCTGGCAGCTTTTCCACGGATTACAAGAAGATAACTTTCATTCTCTCACAGTTAACAGGAAGAGCCTTGGAATTGGGCTCAGGCAAGATTTGCCGCCGACGATAGCTTAAACTGCTATTACTCTGATTTTATCTCTGAATTTACCCAGGTATTCAACCAGGAAACTGACCAAACTATTGATTCTAGAGCTCTTTTCAATCTTAAACAGGGAAACTCTTCGGTGGCTGAATTTTCCATTAACTTCCGGGTTAAAGCGGTAGCTTCCGGATGGAACCAAAGCGCTCTGAAGGGAGCCTATTTCATGGCTTTAAATGAGCACATTAAGGATGAGCTCGCAACCCTCGACGAACCAGCTACCCTCGAAGATCTAATTCGCCTCTCCATTAGATTGGATAATAGAATTCGTGCCAGAAACAGTTCAAAGAAGCAGGGTACACTTTCTTCTGCCTCACATAACGTGACTGTTTGTTCTTCCTCTACAGAGCAGCTGCCCATTCAGAGGCCTAAGTCCCAGTCTCTACCGTTGCCTATTCAGGCCTCTCATTCGAGCGAAAGGGATGTCGAACCCATGCAGGTGGGACACACTAGGCTCACTCCAGAGGAGAGACAAAGGCGTTTTCTAAGCAAACTATGTATCTACTGTGGTGAGAGAGGACACTTCATCGCTTCCTGCCCGGCTAAATCAAAAGCCTGGGCCCGGCAGAAGATCTGAGGAGTCTGGCGGGCCAGATAAACACTAAGAAATCTCCTCGACTGTTACTTCCTGCCACGTTGTTCTGTGCTAATCAAAACCTCTCTTTTTCTGCATTCATCGACTCAGGCTGTGAACGTAACCTAATCGATTCTAACCTCGTCCAGCAACTCCAAATTGAAACCATTCCTCTGACTCAGCCTCTCAGTGTATCCGCTATTGACGGAAAAAGACTCCATCAAGTTACCCATCAAACTCAGCCCCTCGAGCTACTTCTGTCAGGTAACCACCGAGAGACTATAACATTTTTTGTTTATCCCTCTGCATGTTCCCCGCTGGTGCTCGGTTTCGAATGGTTGGAGAAGCATAATCCTCACATTAACTGGACTGAACGTCACCTGGAATCATGGTCCATCTCATGCCATGAAACATGCCTTCGTTCTGCTGCCCCCTTGGTGGGGTCTCCTAGAGGTGGGGGGGAGATGGACTCTCCTGACCTTTCTTCAGTTCCTTCTGAGTACCATGACCTAGCCCCTGTCTTCAGTAAGGTCAGTGCGACGTCCCTACCTCCACACAGACCATACGATTGCGCCATTGAACTTTTACCTGGTGCTCCTCTACCCAGCAGCAGATTGTATAATATTTCCAAGCCCGAAAGAGAAACCATGGAAAAATACAGCAACGAATCATTAGCTGCTGGAATAATCCGTCCATCTTCCTCTCCATTGGGTGCCGGGTTCTTCTTCGTGGGGAAGAAGGATGGTTCCCTGAGACCTTGTATTGATTATCGAGGTTTGAATCAGATTACCGATAAGAACAAATACCCACTTCCTCTCCTTGCCTCTGCGTTTGAACCTGTACAGGGAGCTACGGTGTTTTCTAAACTGGATTTAAGAAACGCTTATCATCTCCTTAGGATCCGTGAAGGCGACGAATGGAAACAGCCTTCAAAACACCCTTGGGCCAATTCGAATACCTAGTAATGCCCTTTGGTCTAACTAACGCTCCAGCCTGCTTCCAGGCCCTCGTAAATGATGTTCTCAGAGACTTTCTCAATGTATTTGTTTTCGTGTACATTGACGACATTCTCATTTACTCCAAGAACCTCGATGAACACAAGAAACATGTCCGCCTTGTTTTGCAGAGACTGCTGGAGAACAAGCTGTTCGTGAAAGCCGAGAAGTGCGAATTTCATCAACCTTCAGTCACCTTTTTGGGGTTTGTGCTCGAGGGCGGCCAGGTAAAACCATCTGAGGACAAGATTAAGGCAGTATTAGACTGGCCAGTTCCAGAGAACCGCAAACAGCTACAAAGGTTTTTAGGTTTTGCTAACTTCTATCGTCGGTTTATCAGAAACTACAGCCAGACCGCCCTTCCATTAACTTCTCTGACCTCTGTCAAACGCATTTTTCAGTGGACTCCAGAGGCTCAAGCAGCGTTTGATAAATTAAAATCCTTGTTTTCCAGAGCACCTGTGCTTATGCAACCTGACCCAGCGAAGCAGTTTATTCTTGAGGTGGATGCTTCAGATTCTGGTGTTGGAGCAGTCCTATCCCAGAGACTAGATTCAGATCAAAAGATACACCCTTGTGCTTTCTTCTCCCGTAGAGTTTCTTCTGCAGAGCAAAATTACGATGTGGGTGACCGAGAGCTTCTGGCCATTAAACTGGCATTGGAAGAATGGAGACATTGGCTGGAAGGAGCTGAGCATCCGGTTCTTGTATGGACTGACCACAAGAACCTGTTTTACATCCAGTCAACCAAACAGGCTAATCCTCGCCAATCCAGGTGGTCAATTTTCTTCTCTCGGTTCAATCTCATCATCTCCTAAAGACCCGGATCCAAAAATGTCAAGCCCGATTCTCTCTCTCGTCTCTACTCCGTCGATCATCCTGAGACACCTGAACCTGTTCTTCCGGCTTCCTGCACAGTGGGGGTGGTCAACTGGGAAATAACTGACCTCATCAACTCAGCCCTGGCCACTGAACCCGATCCAGGTAACGGTCCCACTAACCGAACCTATGTTCCATCTTCCGTCAGGTCCCGTCTCATCCATTGGATGCACGCCGCCAAGTTCTCTGCTCATCCAGGTGTCAGCAGAACTGTAGCCCTCATCTCAAGACGCTTCTGGTGGCCCACTCTCCATAGGGACGTCAAGGAGTATGTGTTGGCTTGCCCGACATGTGCCCGTAACAAAGCCTCACACCAACCTCCTTCTGGCCTGCTCCAGCCGCTTCCTGTTCCCTCGCGTCCTTGGTCCCATATAGCCATTGATTTTGTCACCGGTCTCCCTGTCTCTCGAGGTATGTCCACCATATTCACCATTGTTGACCGTTTCTCGAAGTCCTGCCATCTTATTCCCCTTAGAAAACTTCCCACGGCCTTCCAGACAGCCCAGCTCCTTATCAAGCATGTTTTCCGGCTACACGGCATTCCCCAAGAGATCCTCTCTGACAGAGGCCCTCAGTTCATTTCCCAGGTCTGGAAGGCTTTCTGTTCTGCCCTCGGCTGCAAACCCTCTCTCACCTCTGGTTACCACCCCCAATCTAATGGTCAGACTGAGAGAATGAACCAGCAGTTCGAATCAACCCTTCGATGCCTCACTTCAAACAATCCCGTGGACTGGAGCCAATTTCTCCCTTGGATAGAATACGCACACAACTCCCTCAGATCTGCATCCACCGGACAATCCCCGTTCCAGGTTAGTCTTGGCTATCAACCACCTCTTTTCCCCGCAGATGAGAGAGATATTTCGGTCCAGTCCGTAAACCAACACATCCGCCGTTGCCAAAGAATCTGGAGAGAAACCATCGCCACCCTCAACCGGTCAACAGAGTCCAGTAAACGCTTCGCCGACGCCAGGAGACGCCCCGCCCCCGAGTACACTGAGGGCCAGGAAGTATGGCTGTCCACTCGAGACATTCCCCTCAAGGGGTGTCCCAAGTCAAGCCTGTCTCTTCGAGCCCTCTGTGCCCACCGTCCGACTCCCCACCACCCGCCCTGGAGGTCGATGGTCATCCGGCCTTCACTGTCCGTCGCATTGTGGACTCCCGTCAACGAGGTTGCGGATGGCAGTACCTCGTCGACTGGGAGGGCTACGGACCGGAGGATCGCCAGTGGGTTCCGGGCTCGTTCACCCTCGAT